>NC_134836.1:95126195-95429226 GCF_004210375.1 Tachypleus tridentatus
TTTAGTCTAGGAACGGCTAGCGTAAATAGGTTTTGTGTAGCTTTGTGCGAAATTCAAAAAAGAAACAAACAAATTCCTCGTGGTGGACGAAGTAAATAATCTAATGTGGCTTTTCTCTGAAAGAAGTCACCAAAGAAAAATCGTTAATTTGTATCACGCATCGTTCTATGTTCATAATTTCAACTCTTATAAAGACGAGCAGTTTAAACCTTAGTAATTAAGTTTATCTTCTACTCCTTGCTAAAACCCATTTTTCTACATTTATGAACAACACACTACCCATTCATTATTGGTTTTATTCATTTTTTATTAATTCGTGTTTGTATTACACTTCTGAGCAAATATTACATAAATATTTACAAAAACTTCAAATATGTTTTATCTGGACACAACCACCCCTAGTTGCTCAATCATAAATTTGAGGGCTTATAACGCTAAATATCAGATTCCGACAACTACGGTGTGCCAAGCAAAAATAGCACATTGTGAAGCTCTGTGTTTAACAAAAAGAAAAACATAAACAAACAAAACGCGTGGTGTAATATGAAGAAGTCCAAAGAGGAAATTGTTGGGAAAACGAACATTTTCAAGATGTGTGTATTTTTTCATATTTAAAAGAACGAAATATTTAAATTGACAGTATTGTCAACTTTTAGGAAAATATTGTTTTCTTTTCGACAAGCGTAAAGCTACACTAAGGGTTACCTGTGCTCTGTCCATCAAAAGTATATACAAGTCCTAATAATTGCCGCTGTGGGGCGCTTATGAAAAACTATTTAATTTAGTGGCATGCAAACAACTTGTAAAAAACATGTCCTGAGATTATTTTCGAGTTCTTGCCCTGGATCTCTGGTGCAGATTACAAGCTCTGTTCAAATAAATACATTACTTTTAAAACACGCACCCTCCCCAATAAACCAATTGTTTTATTATCTTTTGTATATAATAAAAATTGCTCTGTAGTAAGGTTAGACTCATTCGTAACAGTTCCAGGTTTTTCATAATCGTATTTCTCAATATAACAACCCGTCGTGTACGTGGGTTGAAACGAAATATGCAGCGATACAGTGATACAACTGTAATGTCGTGAAATGTTTGTATCGATACATCGTCCTATACGATACGATTTACGTATATTCACGAAATTTGGAAAATTTAATAAACATTACACATCTTTTGTACAGAAAGAAATCAGAATTTTTAATAAAGTATATTTGCTAAAAAAGTAATTATTCAATAAAGGAAGATAAGTATTGAGTACCACATGTTGTCTTCATTTTTTTAATCAAAAACGTTGCTGTAGATGTAAAGTAACTTATTAACAAAGTGAAAAATTAACGATGACAAAATAGAAAGACATATATTAACATTTTCATTCTATTTCTCTTCCCAGTCTTTGTAACGTAGATAATAAATTACAGACAAGATTCAAACTCTGTAACAAACAAATTGTTGGTAAAACTTCAGTATCTAGATACATGTGTGTGTGTTTTCTTATAGCAAAACCACAAAGTGAGATCTGCTCAGCCCACCGAGGTAAATCGAACCCCTGATTTTAGCATCGTAAATCCGGAGACATACCGCTGTATTAGCGGGGGTATCTAAATACATTAACAAATTGTTAGTAAAACTTCAGTATCTAGATACATTTCTGATCGACTACTACAATAAGACAGGCAACACTAGGTGATATATTGCCAAAATACAATAAATAAAAAATATCGAACACAGTTTAATTATCTATAATAACACAATGAGATGTCCTCCGGTTCGTTAGTGGGAAGTTTACTGACTTTCGACGCTAAAAATCCGTAGCTCAGTTTCTTGCGCCTGGCATGGTCAGGTGGTTAAGGCACTCGTCTCGTAATCTGAGGGTCGCGGGTTCGAATCCCCGTCGCATAAAACGTGCTCGCTCTTTCAACTGTGGGGCGTTAGAATGTGATGGTCAGTCCCACTACTCATTGGTAAAAGATTAGCTCAAGAGTTAACGGTGGGTGGTGATGCCTTTCCTCTAGTCTTACACTACTAAATTAGGGACGGCTAGAGCAGATATCCCTGGTGTAGCTTTGCGCGAATATCAAATAACAAACAAACAACAGTTTCTCTCGGTAGAGTACACCGCTGGGACAGTGGTAAGTCTCAGGGTTTACAACGCTAACATCAAGAGTTGGATTCCTCTCGGTGGACACAGATATCCCGATAGGGCCTTGCTATAAATAAATACACATATACATACCCGCGGAGGGCGCAGCAAATAGCCCAGGGTGGCTTTGCTCTAAAGCACATACATAAACAATGAAATAATAACAATATTTAAATTTTACGCAAGGCATTTTTGGTATCAAATCATATAGCGTTTTATAAAACCAATAACAACAGGAATCGAGAGTCTGTTGATAAAAAACATCACGAAAAACATAAATATGTAGAAAAAGAAAATGATTAAAGTACATAGCTTACCCGTTTGAAACGGAAAAAGAATTGTCCGACCTCTTTCAAGGACGACCACATAAAAGTGGAATGAAACCAGTGACACAAAAAACCCTAAGGGCAAGTACACGGAAAACCCTTCCTTAATAACTAAGTATCTCGAATTATTATTGTTCGCGTATTTTCCAAATGAAATGAAAGATCTATAGTGTAGCATAGTAATAAAAGTATTTACCAGCCGAATCAAAACTTAACATCTAGGCATTTTTTTTGCTTTTTATTGTCAGCAACAGGGTATACAGTAGTTACGTTCTGTTCTCAGTATATACTATTGTTATTGTTGAATTAAGTACAAAACTACACAATAGGCTATCGGTACTCTGCCCACCAAGAGTATCAAAACCCGGTTTTTAGCGGTGTAAGTCCACAGACATGCCGCTGTGCCACTGGAGGGCATGTACTATTGACTGTCTTAAAGAATTACACAAATATTTGTTCGTATCCAAAACAGCAGAGCATAGAACTCATTGACTATTGGGTTTTGCTACAACCTGTATTTTATACAATTGAGAAACAAAGAATATGAACACAAGATTTTACTTCTGAGCAATCGTGACAGTATTATAGAAATTATCATTTTGAGTGATAAAATGCAAAGTAACCTTTGGTGTGATTCATGCTTGCATATTGTTACCTAAGTGTATATTATTAGTTCTATGCTAGAGATAATTTCATAAAGAAAGACAGAATGAAGTCTAATAATAAAAACAAAGGCGACAGTCGTATGATTCGGAATACAATATTCCTTTACTAGTGAAATCAGAAAAGGTGTAACGAGATATCTTGGTACAAATGTAATACATTACAAATGACATTTGAGATTGTAATGCTTAGAAAAAAAATTCAAATATGCATACATAAAACACTGAGTAAGCTTGAGCATAAAACTAAAACGTGAATTTAGTTATGAAATGAGCAGAAAGATAAACACGTTTAAAAATGAAATATTTATAAACAAGGCCGGATTAAGAATTTTATTGGCCCTAGGCTTTAACTTAGAGGCCTTTTCGAGACAGAACTTCTATATGCAATACATTTAGTCATAGCTTGAGGCCTTCTAATTAGAGTGGGGCCCTGGGCTTCAGCCCAGTAAGCCCATGCCTTAGTCCGGGGTTGCTTATATATTGGTCAGAATTTAGGGTACAAGAAATACTGGTTGATTGTCTTGTCAGTATATCAAATGAAACAGCTTTATCGGTAGGACTGCCTGAAGAACCTTCAGATTAGTTGAATGATTTTTCGATACTTGAATATTTTTCTAATTGTAAATTCAGTTGTAATCATTTTAAAGCTGTCGACTAATACGTTGTAACTTGTAAATTCTTCGTGTTACCTAGCTGCTGATCGATTAGTTTTTATTAAGTAAAGTCCAGTTCTACAGGATACCCCTAAGTGTTAACAGACTATAAATTTTCAGTGGTATTTAGTTTTGTGTAAGCCCTTAAATAAAGGAATATTGATTATATTAGTTTTGAAAGTTGTTAACTTTGAAGGCCACAAAAGACAGACATATAATGAGAGGGAATTTAAGGACCGTGAAGGTTTTGTTACGAAGTTTGAATTTGTTTTTAAGATTGTAATATTAGTTAATAACTAGATATTTTCTTTTAAAGGTTTATATGTATTAAGAGTAATTCCGTCGTGTAAACAGGTATAACTAGTACAAAGGATAACTGTTTTAAATGAAAGAAAAATAAGCAGCTTTTTTTTAAATAACTGGAGTAAAGGTATCAATCTGTACACGTGTCTGTAATGGTATTTTGTTATAATGCATAGAAAAGAAGATTTTAAGACCTTAGTAAAAAAACTATGTAGAACTTGTGTAAGTGACTTAAAAGGAGCGGGGCGGTTATTGGGAAGAAAAGGTAAAAATTACTTAGAAAATTTTATCTAAGAGAATATTGGTGCAGAAAAATTAGATATCCAAGTTAATTATTATTTGATTGGCAGATAAAAGTTTTGAAATTTTAGAAGTAAATGTGAAAGAAAGATCAGGGAATTAATAATTACAAATTCCAAGAGAAAGAACAGATCGAAACGCGTAGTAATATGTGTCAAAATGTTAGTAAATCAGTTTAATGATTTATTTTTAATTTTGTAAACTTGTTAAGGAATGAATTATTTTTTTTATATAGACGCTGTTTAAACTTAGAGATAAACTTAAAGATAAGTTTCATTTACTTTAGTTGTAAATATCACAATAATATATTTGTTTATTGATGGGGATTGGACTTCATCGTTTAAAAAACAGGCAGGATAACAGAATTTGGGTCAACTTAAATAAAAAAGAGCAAAGTCATTTTTGTTTAATTTTCACAAAATTATTAGAGCCAGTGGAAATCTAACCTTGATGTCCTCAAATTTTACATTATTCTAAGATAAATATCTTGTTATACTTTCTTTTTAGACTTTGATAAATACGGAATTTTTCACGGTAACCTTTAATAAATGCAAATAAAATGTGTTTCTTTTTTTATCAACACCTTATCCTTATTACTCTAAATTTACTCTGATTCTGTGTGTTATAGGATCAGGCGTGGCCTAGTAAACAGCCTGATGATTTATGTATCTAAAGATCCATGATTCGTGACTCGTTGCTTAAGATCGCACTCCGTACTTTGGAACCGTGTATGCATTCCAAGAGAGAGTCTGAAACGATTTTCAGTTAGAGCAATCTAAGTATCGATAGTGGGTGTTGCTGCCTTCCGTTTAGTATATCAGTTTAGGATTAGTGACGGCTAGAGCAGAGAGTACTTTTATAGTTTTTACAATGTCCAAAAGAAACAAAACTGAACCTTAATCTGTGATGACGAGAAAACCCACTTTTAGAGAAAAATATATATGTAAAAACGGCCGGTATGGATAGAGAAAGCTCAGTGTATAGGACCGAACATGGAAACCAGATTCACAAAACACAAAAAGTTACCTTCACACGTTTTTGAACACTGCAAATCAAATAAACAGAATATAACCATAGAAAACACCCAAATACTAAATAGAGAAGCAAACATAAACAAACGCAAAATTAAAGAAGTCTTACTTATACAACAACTCAAACCCAAAATAAACCAATACAAAGGAACACCTTTATACCTATATTAATAAATATAATCAAACATCTAAGCACGCCCTCTACATTCCTACACTCAGTTACACAATCCCCTTCAAACATGTGATCAGCTATCGGTAAGTTACCTCTTTTTTTTTTTGTGAACCTGACAATGACCGAAGATGGTCGAAATGTTGTTCGCTCCTCTAAATAGAGCTTTATCTACTAATACCAGCCGTTTTTACATATATATAAAACTGAACTGTAGTCGGTATGGCAACAATGCGATTAAATTTAGCATGATCTCAGAAGTATGAAACGAGTTACGTTTTGTTAATTGTTACGCTAGTCTCTTTAGGCATATTTTGCAATAGCAAATTGCATTTGATTTGATTATCTAATATAAATAAGTATAGTGATGTGTGCATTTTACAGCACTATTTCTTCTGTTTTGTTATTTATTGTATCTAATTTTAAGAGAAAAGAAGCACATAGTTGGTTATACACGACTAAATTTTTGTTTGCTAAATATCGCTCACAGCTACTCGAAAAATGGGAATGACTAATGCAAACAGCTCTCAAGTAATAGACTACAGAAAAGTCAGCTAGTGAAAACCACCCTCCTTCAATTTATGGGATATTCTTGTCAGAAAGAAGAGTTGGATTTGACCGTCTCTCTTATATCTCATCCACGGCCCTAAATTTCGGAGAGTAAATTTGGGATTAGGGTGGTAAAGGGCACACTAGCCATTGAGTCACGCTTAGTCCTGTGTAATTAAACAAAGCATAGTTTTGAAAAGTTGCTCAAGATGTGGATATGAAACAGTAAAATTACTTTTACTTTTGGTTTCTGCACCAGTCAACACTGGCAAAAATTTAAGATTGTTACGTTTTGAGTTTTTCCTGCAGATACATGAAGGTCAGAAGGAGAATATTTAGTTTTAAAAGTATCATCCAGTACAGCTAATAGAGTTTGGTGCTGTCATTAAAATTTTAAAACAGTGAGAATTAACATTAATTGATAGCGTCAGAATCAAATCTTTACATGATGCTGGATAGAGTTTAAAGCAAACTGTAAGGACTTTGGTTCTTCACCAAGAAGTATGAAGGTACAGCGAAACCCAGTCATACAAAAAGCGGAGAATGGAAAAAAAGGAACTAAGAAAAAGAGATTAAATTATCATAAAATCATTTCCCGGATACACCTAAGAAAACTGGGATAACCTTGCTGTGGACATTACAAAGTCACGCACAGATAAAGTTTCCAAAAGTACAGTCTCGAGAACGCTGTAGGAATGTGGTTTCTTGAAGAAGCTTAACGGTAAGAAAGTCTTTACTTTGAAAAGAGAACATAAAAAGTTACTAGTTTTTCGCGAAATAACGTGCATCCTGGTAACTGGAACAGCAGTACGAGGTGCTCTGGCTACACAAGTCTAAATTTCAGCTGTCTGGTTCCAACTGGCATACATATGTTTGATGAAGAGTCAATAATAGGTAACAGAAGGAGTGCCTTGAACCACTAAACAGATATAAAAAAATGTTTGTGATAGTTTGATGTCCAATATATTCAAATCGTTTTGGCCATCTTTACAAAGTTGGTGTTATCGTGGATCAGTATAAATGCCAAATAATTTTAATCAATAATGCTGTATTTTTAGTTTATGAATCTGATTGGAAAAAAGAAAATCATATCGCAATGCACAATTATCCTAAATATATGATACTTCTAAGAAATGCCAGGCTTATTTGGTAAAGAAAGATCAGAAGAAGTCCAGTGAATGTAATGGCCGATATAAAACCCAATTGCTGTAACGCCCATAAAACGATGAGTTTTTCTAGACTGCATACTTCTGTACTCCATACGAAATTATCAACTATACTTAAGGAAACCTTTTGACGTAGCTTTAAAAAAAAAAATGAACCAAATTACATTGTACACTATCATAAAATACGTTGATATAATGCTACAAGATGCAAAGCTGTTCTTCAAACCAGAGGTGGCCACACTAATTATTAAGCTTAAATACATTATTTGTGTAATAATTTTGTTCTTCGAGATTAAATAATTTGAATTTACTAAACGTTACTTTTTATAAAAAATCAGTAACAGGTTTGTGGATGAAACTCATAAAATAAAATCTCTAATAAATTTTAACATTAGACATAATTGTGAAGAAAGAAAATATTTTTCATTCCAGATAGTACACATTAAATCCATTTAATCATCGAATATCTTATTTTTTGGCTGTTTTTTTTTAACTATTTTCGACAGGTTTAGAAATTGTCTTACCAATACAAAAAACATTCTCTATGAATTTAAAGTAAGTAGTAAATTATTCATAGGTTGACTGCATGAATATACTTGCTGTTATATCAGCTGAGATATATATCTTAATGTTCTATTTTAACTTCTTTTAGCGTTTATTTTAATTTATGGCACATTTTAAGTCCTCAGGTCCATAACAGCAATCTCACCCCCTGTTGAGCAATTTAAACCAAACGTTCGAGGTGAGTTATGATAATCCAACACACCCAGTCCTTCTGGCGTCAAATGGCCGGCATTTTTTGACGATTTTAAAATTACAAATCAATATTGTTAAAGCAAGCATGGCAGTGGTGTAAGTGACTCGTTAAGCATGCTGTTGGACGCCGCTTTTTAGTTCTTTAGTATGTTTGCAGAATTTGAAAGTTAATGAAATATAAAACTGAAATAGTTTTGTCTTCGATGTTAACTTCTAACGTCAAACGTAAACTAGATTTATTATTCCGCTTTTATTGAAAGTAAAAATTCACCAAATGACCGTGATTATGCCAGTTGACAGCGGTTGAGATCTGTACTTTGTGTCATTACATTTGAAAATCCTCTGTTTTTTTTTTTTAATACACAGAATAATCTAAGCTCCTGAGTAAAGCACTAGATTAGAACTTGTATCAGTCAATATGTTTTACAGACATAATAAATATAACCCATTGTGGAGCTGTGCAAATTATTTTTCACAACAGAATAATCTTAAGTGAATAAAACTTTGTACGACACGATAAATGTTACCTAAATTAATATAAAGGACTGGTTTGAATTTCGGGCCAAGCTACAAGAGGGCTATCTGCGCTAGCCGTCCCTAATTTCGCAGTGTAAGACTAGAGGTAAGGCAGCTAGTCATCACCACCCACCGCCAACTCTTGATATACTCTTTTACCAGGGAATAATGGGATTGGCCTTCACATTATAACGACCCCACGGTTGAAAGGACGAGTATGTTTGATGTGCCGGGGATTCGAACTCGCGACTCTCAGATTACGAGACAAGTGACTTATCCACCTTGCCATGCCGGGCCTTAAGATAAAAGACGATTAAGTTTCAAAATGCTTTTATTTCATTTTAAGCAAGTGCGCAGAAGCAAAAAGTCAAATTATTCTTTTTTTTTTTTTTAATGTTTCCAGAACCTGTTTATACGAATGATTGTAACTCGTCTAAAATCCAAGGCCCGGCATGGCCAAGCGTGTTAAGGTGTGCGACTCGTAATCATAGGGTCGTGGGTTCACATTCCCGTCGCACCAAACACGCTCGCCCTTTCAGCTGTGGAGACGTTATAATGTCACGGTCAATCCCACAATTCGTTGGTAAAAGAGTAGCCCAAGAGTTGACGGTGGGTGGTGATGACTAGCTGCCTTCCCTCTAGTTTTACACTGCTAAATTAGGGACGTCTAGCGCAGATAGACCTCGACTAGCTTTGCGCGAAATTAAAAAAACAAACAAACAGATACCTATCCATGAGGCCATGTTCTGATATTTTTACTATTACTGATGCTACTATTTAAACAAAGTTTTATTCGCAAGGAAACACAATTTCACAGGATTTATTGAATATAGAGCCTTTAGATATATCAAAGTAAAACAAATAGTTTAAGTTTTCTACCATAAGAACTAAAAAGGTATTTGTGATCTAAATTACACAGCCTTTCCAACTGCTTATGGAGCTGTTTATTATTTGTATAATTTAAATATTATGAAAAAAAACCTATGTTCTTATCGATAGGATTTTTTGTTTATAGTAGCTCAGTCACCTGCACCACGAGTTTGCCCAGGGATACAACATGTTTGATATAATAGACAATCCAGTTGCTAAGCTCCACTGAAAACAAAAACAACGTGGACCAGTGCCATTTCGGCTTCAGGACTTAAATTGTGTAAAAGTTATCTAGTGGAACTCAATTTCACAACCCCAATGAGGCAGGGAATTCGGGGGCTGCCAGAATCACTTATTTCGATTATTTGGTGACGCCCCAGTGTATTTTAACACTGAAAGTAACTCAAAAGTAGAATGACATGTCGTAAATTAGACCCACAATGAAGTAGACCTGCACAAACGATATGAATTGGTAAAAATTGCGATAACTTATCTTTGAATTTTCGTATGTCCTTGAACATTCCATAACAGGAGCATTTTCACAATAATTTCTTACAACAGGAATGGCATTCCGATTCGCTGCCCCTCAACTCAAGCCCTGTTCGGCTTGAAATGACGTTTTCTTTGTCGTTTCACGAATTACACGAACATATATCAGTACAGATACTCGTTCGATTAAAACGTGGTAAGAAAAACGTTGTTCCTTTGCACTTAAAAACAAACAAATTAGTTTGCGTTTATCTCAAAGTTTCACAATGATCTATCTATGCTGTACCAACTGCAGATATCAAACCCAATTTTAAGGTTAAGCCCTTAAGCTTACCGTTGAGCCATTGGGAGGTATTTCCACTTTTTTTAAAATATAAATAAACTTATAATTATCATGCAACTAAATACATTATTTTAATATTTTACACAAAGATTTCGTTAATAAAATATTAATTAATGCATCAAAGAGTGATTTTGCTCTGTTTTAATGAGCATTTTACATAAAGTTACATGGCTCAGAAGACTGCTATTAAACAGTTAGATGTTTGATTTAATTTTTTTTTTTATTATTCTTTAGCTTTAAAATTAAGGACAACATAGCTTAATCTATACACGTTAGAATATACAAAAAGAATTAACTTGCTTATGATAACTTAATGAATGATCCAGAAACGTAACTAAAACGAATGCATGGAGTGGAAAAATGACAGTTCTATTCAGATTATTTTATATTGTCTGAAATTCATCCATTCCCTAAAATATGAGATAACTATTTCCTCTCAGTAGCTCATCGATAAACCTGAAGACTTTTAACGCTAAAAAGCGAATTTTGGTACCCACGGTAGGCACACTACAAATAGCCTATTGTGTAATTTTACGCTTAAGAACGAATAAATAACTACTTTATAAATGGAAAAAATACGCACAAACAAAATACAATAATATTCACACTCTTAATTTCCTTGCTATATAGTAAAGTAACCTTTTATATATATACACGTGGCGTAGTAGTTACTGTAACGTATCGTGCAATAATGCTGTGGGTGCATTGTAAGAGTGATAACCAATTCCGCTACTTATTTCACAGGTGGACAAAACCTTTATATTGACAGTCTTCCATTTGGCTACCTCCTCTTTCACCAGGATGGTTATAACTGAACCCTGGTGTACACAAGGTGTCGTTAAGGTCGCATACGTGTGTGTGTGCGCGCGCGCGCAATTTTAATCAAAGTCTAATTCCATTGAATTGTGACAAGTACATAGCATCTAAAATTATTCAAAGATCTTAATGTTTGATAGGTTGAATTATTTTATATATGTTTGAATTACTACTATCATAAAACGAAAAAAACTTATTACCTTGGGTACATGTAGTTCAATGGAGTACAAATAAATAAACTAAAGCCCTTTTGTAGTTTTTCTGAATTTGTAGCGCGAACTGGAAAGGTGCGGATATTTTGACATCAAAAATACAAAAATAATAGCAACTTTTCTCTCTAGATAATAATAAAACGTTTCATAATTATTATTTTCTGGAAAGTATAAGTAATAAAACGTTTCGAAGAAGGTCGAAACGTTGTTCGCTAATGTAAAAGTTTTTCTCTGGAAAGTATAAGTTGTTTCTGTTTCTAACTTTATTGTCAAAAATTTAAAACTACATTATAATCTGTCACACATTCACTATTACATTTTGTCTAGTTTCAACTTTGTTTATGAACTCTTTACTCGCAATCTGTAACTAAAGGGGGTCGAATACTATCAACGAGCATGCTAATTTTAAGTCGTGTGGACATTAAAATGTGACATAAATACCACTATTCGATTAAAGTTGGTGGAGTGTCGTATTGGCAAAGATTTCATTCGGTGGATCTTTTTTAGTTGTTGTTGCTTCGAATTTTTTTGCACCAAACAAAATATCAAAAACTTTTCTAATAAAGCAGAAACAGGTTAATCGGAAGCTTCGTAAGTGAAACTAGTTCTTACCCATAAGTGAGAAATAAAACTGTTGTTAGTACCTACGGTTTTTAAAACTTAAATGTGTGAATGTTTTTACTCTTTTAAATAATTAATAATTTAGAAAGATTACCTAACAAAACCTCTTTTTTGCCTTTCAATACTTCTGTATAACAGCTGTTATCTAATCAAATTAAGAACTTGCTCTACCGTTCTTACATTTTCTCAGTTGTACTAGATTTCAAGAACACAGACTGTTATCGAAGCAAAAATGTACATGTCAAAATCCAGATCTAATTATCCACATTGTATTGATCTTGCGAGGTACTATTTTTAACCATAACTCTGAACGTTGTTATCGTTAATGAATCTGAATGAAATCAATGTTACAAGTCACGTACTGAGTTTATTACTGCCAAGCGCGTAAGGCGTGCGACTCGTAATCCGAGGGTCGCGGGTTCGCGCCCGCGTCGCGCTAAACATGCTCGCCTTCCCAGCCGTGGGGGCGCATAATGTGACGGTCAATCCCACTATTCGTTGGTAAAAGAGTAGCCCAAGAGTTGGCGGTGGGTGGTGATGACTAGCTGCCTTCCCTCTAGTCTTACACTGCTAAATTAGGGACGGCTAGCACAGATAGCCCTCGAGTAGCTTTGTGTGAAATTCCAAAACAAACAAACAAACAGTTTATTACTTTATGCACATAATACCAACCACATAATTAACTTAACCAATAAGTTGCGTGTAATCACATCTGGTATCATATTGTTAGTTTACTTTATTTCCAATCAAGTTACTGAAAAGGTAGATTTTTTTTTTTTTTTTTTTTTTTACAAGGAAGAGTCATGACACATATTTTGAAAAAAATTCTGTAAACATTTTAGAAGGTATGACTTCACTGCTGTAGTTATATTATAGTTTCATGAAACTTGCAACTTGACTTATCTTCGTCATTTTGCAACCGGATAAGACGTTTGGCGTTAAGCAAAGCTACGCAGTGGACTATTTGTGCTGAGCTTATCACTGGTATAGAAACCTGATTTTAAGCATTATAGACTTTCAAACTTATCGCTGAGACACTGAAAGAAAAGCTGCAGCCAGAAACATTAGTGTGTCAAACACAAACCTACACAATGGGCTACTTGTGCTGTGCCTACTATGGGTATTGAAATCCGGTTTGAACGTTACAGCCCGCTAGAACGTGATATAACTTACCAAAACATATACTTAAAAGTCAATACTTTAATAAAAATTGTATTTAGTGCAACACATTTCCAATATACAGAAAAATACATGAGTTATATATACGATTTTTTATGGTGCTATAAGGCTCGACAATTAAACACGTAGTCGTAATACCTACTAAAAATATTGAATATCCAAGTGTGGTAGCAAGATGATTCATGAATGTACTAAATGAGTTAAACAACACTATCACGTTCATATATACACAGGAAGCGAATAAAGCTCACATTATACGATAATCTTACTATTTAGTAGCTCAGGTTGATTTTTGTTCAAATTAACAAAAGAGATTCAGGACTGGAACGGTTTCTACAACATTACATCTTCTGTTATTGCTTTTTTTTTTTATAAAGACATGTGCTCTAGAACTAATTAGCTCTATTGACTTTAGACAACCAGTTCTGTTTCTTCCAGTAATATATGTATATAGAAATGTTTGAAAGAGCTCTATTCACATTTCAAGTATAGAGAAATACTACAAAGAATTAGATGGAAGTTTCTATTGGTTTTGAAGTGCGTAGGTTCCCACGGAGAAATATTATCGACCTCTTAGAATAGAATATTATCTATAGTTGTGAAAGATCAAAGAAGATATTGATAAGTGGGCTTAAGTTTTGTACCATATACAAACATAAGGGAATTGTTATAAATCGATGCTAAGAACAACAAAAAAAGCTTCAACTTTAATATGTTCCAATAAAAACAAATGCACACTAATAAAGAAATCTGTAGAGTAAGTTGTCTCTATCGTTTTACATCGTGATATTAATGCATAAAGATCTGACAGTAATAGCATGTGCGTGTGTGTGTTTTTTTCTAATAGCAAAGCCATGTCGGGCTATCTGTTGAGTCCACCGAAGGGAATCAAACCCCTGATTTTAGTGTTGAAAATCCGAAGACTAACCGCTCTACCAGCGGTGGACTTACTTCTTATATTGGTGGTATTACTAACAGTTGAATGGAATGAAAGATGACTTGAGTGACGTCTAATGTAATTATTTGTTTGTTTGTTTCTAATTAAGTACAAAGCTACATAATGAGCTTTCTGTGCTCTGCCCATAACGGGTATCGAAACTCGGGTTTAGCGATACGAGTCCCCAGTCATACCGCTATGCCACTAGGTGGCATTAATGTAACTAAACTTATTTACACTGTTTTGGAACGAAAAAATGAAAATATCATTCACAATTATGGCCGTAGCTAACTATAGATTTATAAAACTGATAGTTGAAATGTACGTATGAGGTACACAAAATACGGCCCACGGGCCAAATCTGGTCTGCCAACTCATTTTGTAAGGCTCGTGACACAAAATTATGCTTTTCTTCCCAGTGGAAAAGCTATATGTCTGCGGACTTACAACGCTAGAAACCGGGTTTCTACGTCCGAGGTGAGCTTTTTCTCTTACTCTACTAAATTAGGGACGACTAGCGCAGATAGTCTTCGTGTAGCTTTGCGCGAAATTCAAAACAAACAAAACCGAGGTGAACAGAGCACAGAGAACCCATCATGCAGCTTTACTCTCAACTTCAAACAAACAAACACAAAATTATAGTGCGCAAAGTTGTTGCTTGTTCTTTAATTTGATGGAAATATTTCTGTCTGTTATTAAATTTAAAAGTTCCTGCGTCACAATTTCACTAACATTTTGTCAAGTAAACTTCAGTGTTAGTAGAAAACGCAAAGGTCTAAAAACTTATTTCGAAAGAAAAAATATTACGGCCCACCAACTGTCAATCACATTCCAAATTAGCCCCGATAAAAAACTGAGTTGTGCATCTCTTAGACCATGGGTCGGCAACCTCTTTCCCCACAAGGGTTAGAGGCCATGTTTGTAAGCGGATAGAAAGCCACATTAAGTTACAAACTTTATTTTTTTTTAGAACCACCACGGGCCGGGTGGATGTGATATTTCGTTTGGGGACTGAGGGCCGGATGATTTCGGCTGGCGTGCCGATTCCGACCCGCGGGTCGTAAGTTGCCGACCCCTGCCTTAGACAATGCTAATAAACTAGATTCGTGATGATGAGAAACCCTCTTGAGGTAAAAATGTGTCTTTAGACAACTGGTATGGGTATTAACACTTTTACTGATAAAGCAGAGAACTACGTTTCGACTTTCTTAGGTCATATTCAGGTTAATAAACTAGATTATTTAATTTGTAGTGATTTATTATAATGAATAATTAACAACTTAATCTGAAGAAAAAATATTTATTACTGTATTTCATCTATTTAAATCACAAATATGCTTGTTAAACTAGCAAGTTTCTAGCAATTTCTTTTGTTGATTTCATTTTTTTTTTTTTATTCAAGAATTTCGGTTTGAAGGCCACCTGCAAGATTTCTCCATTTTGCTCTAATATAGTAGTTTAGCCATCTTAACGGTTGGCGGAATCCCACAGAAGCAAACAAGATTAACAGAATATTCACACATAAATTGCAACAGCTTTTTGTTGTTATTGCATATTTGGTGACCCTGCGACAGTTTCGGGAGACAGCGAGCCGGTCCCTGTTATCGCGCAGGTCAAGGGACGCTGTTCTAGTTGTGCCATCGAATCTTCTCTCCTAACCTCATACAAGTCTGTTTCTTTGTTTAGCTGAATGACACCTCATGCAGAGAATGGGCTAAGCAATCATGTCAGCGGTTCTTATAGTTCAGAAGTAGCCGTTCCTAACTATGAACTGCGATCAGATGGAAAGCAAACACTCAGCAGTACCCGTCGAATGAAGTGGCTACTCCTGACTGACTAGTGAGGTTGAATGACGCTCTTATATTGCATCCTCAGCCGAAAGTGCGAAACGTAACTGTGCAACATCTTTGAATTCAAGACCCTCAGATTTTCAGCTAGATAAGCTAAGCACTAGCTATGTTTGGGCCTTTGTATCACCCAAAATTGTTTGCAAACCATATTACTTTTATAAATAATAATGTTAAATTTTCTTACGTCACGAGTTACTCTAGCTACCAGTACGCAAACTTTATGAAAAGTACTATGAATTTTTGTCTTAAATATGCAAAATTTGAAAATAGAATAATAATAAATAGTAATATAATTATCAATTCGTCTTTACTTGAAAGGCTATTCAAACATGGTAGTACACGGTTTGATGCAACATATCGCTTTCTCTGTTTAGACAAACAACATTCTTACGTGTTCATGCACCTTGAAATTCATGTAATCCAGATAACAATAAGAGACTGAAAGTAAAACAAAGATTTAGTAATTTTACGATAGAAGATCTTGTTTTTCTCTTTGTTCTTGAATTTATATTGATTGCAATAAATACGTTCATCTTGCAGCATTATTAACTTTCATATATTTAGTGTTTCATGACGGTGGAAAAGTAATTAGTATTGATGTAAAAGGTCATCTTAAACACTGGAAACACGTATGTTCAGATGGAAGCAATTTCATACGTTCCTTGGGTATATTTATTATGCAAAACTCACCGTCACGCGACAGTGAAAAACAGGAACGTAAACTGTCCGGTCTATTTTTCTGCTCTTACACTGGTGCGGAACTAATAACTTAATCTGTACTTTTTATATATTCACTCTGCCACTAAAGTAAATGAATAAATTCGAGTTAAAATACACATCCAGAATAATCTATCTTCTCGCAAGAGCCTAAAAAGACTTCTAAACGATAATGATAAAATTTCAATATTGTTACCGTAATATTTACATATATTAATCTAACAAACAAAAATATTAACATAAAAGAAAGACGGCGCAACGTGTCCCATCATTTCAAATAAATTATAAAATTCTACTTACGTCGACCGTGCCGAAGTACAAGACTAGAAGCCAAACAGCCAGCCTTGAAGTCCACATAACAGATGTTATGTGTATGTTCTATACCTATGAATAAGAAAAAAAAAACAATGCTAGAATACTGTGAGATATCTAACTGTTTATTGTTTCAAAATATATTCAATAAAAACAAAACGTTCTTAAATAAACCTGAAGCTGTAAAAAAATGTTCTGGACAAACAAGCATAATAGCTACAAAACAAGTAAAGCAAATTTTGCATCAGACCTTATCGAAAGTACCTAAAATAAAATGTAAACAAGTAACAACAAATAAAACACAAAATTAAATTATTTTGTATCAAATATGCCTTTAATTACAATGCTATAAACTCTGTAGGCTTATTCAATTTATCTTCCATCGTCTTACAAAACTAGTAGAGAGTTTGGTTTATTTTTAAAGTCGTGAATTATCAGGAATGTCAACACATTTATTGAATGACTTAACAGAAAAACGTTACAAAAACAAAATTTCTGTAATTAAATTTTGTAAAAGAAAAATTAAATAAACTGTGTAATCCGAGATATAAGTGCATACTATAGGTTAGGAACTCAATGTAAACTCAAGTGTTTCAGCTACAATATTAAAACCTTTTATCTTAATTAGTGAATTTTCAAATGGTCCTGGAATCATGACAACACATTTCCTTTATTAGTTAGCTTCTAGCTAAGGAGTTTCTCTAAAAATCATAACTGTAAAGCTTATATAGTTTCTTCCATATTCCAGCCTTCGTTTAAAATCCTCTTTACGTTTTCATATAACCAACACCTATAAGTAACACTACATGTAACGCAACATATAAAAATAAGTTACTTACGTTAACTAAGTTATTATTTTTCTTGAGATGAATAAAATTAATAAAAACGATTGTAAAGAGCGATTAAACAATCGGTCTATAACAAAATAAGAACTGGCTTGATGCACGTTATAGGCTGATTTTTTGCATTAATTCCGATATATTCTCCAAAACAGGTCCTTGTGACACATAACCATCACTCAACATGCAGCGAAAAAAATAAACAAACAGACATAAAACAGGTACTGTGACACATCGTCAGAACCTAATATGGAGCAGAAAAAAGTCAGAAGACAAATCTTACGACACATAACCAGTATCCAAAATGCAGCGAAAAAAAGAGATACGAAAATACATTGTGACACATAACCAGTACACATTATGCAGTAAAAACGATATAAAGCAGGTAGTGTTACACATAACCACAACCCAATATGCAGCGACAACGAGATATAAAACAGGTCCTGTGACACATAATGACACCCAATATACAGCGAAAAATAGACACAAAACAGATCCAGCCACATATAATCAGCACCTAATATGCAGCCACCAAGAAAGGTTAAATAGAAGCTGTGACACATAACCAGTACTCAATATACAGCGACAAAGAGATTATTCCAACCTATCTCAAGGCTGGGTTTCTAGCGAAATGGCGACCGGCGTTTACGCCTTGGCTCACCTAGTAAATATCCACTATATCTACGCAAAATAAAAAGAATAATATAAATTCTACGTGGATTTCCAATAAAAATGGTTACAGCAGTTGAATAGTAAAACCTTTTAAATAGAATGTTTTCCAATTACACTCACCTATGGTAAGAGCGAGAACAGAGTCAGAGACCTTGGTAACGTTAATCCCGTCACAACTCTCAGAAACTGCAACTTAGTGTTATTCCTAGCGTCAATATATCACTATTAAACATGACCACAAGATGGCGTTAATAGTCGTGATTTATTTAAACATTGTCGCGAGAGAGTAGCATATATATATATAAAATCCATTACAATTAATAAAATCGCAAGTAAAAATTAGTGAATATCTTCAAAAATGTGTATACCTGTATATAATTCCGTACATTAAGGAAATGTATATTTTATTCTTTCAATGAAAAAAAGACGCTTGCAGAAAAAAAAAACGTACAAGTTTATTTCTCTTTTTACTCTGTTTAATCATTCAGTAGTTTCGACTTTTATCTATTTTTAAACACTCGAAATTCTATAATTTAGAAGAGTGTTTTTCAATAGTATGTTGTTCTCATATACACATGGATGCCCACTTCAGTAAAAATACATGACTTAGTGGGTAGGGCACTTGACTTACAATCTGAGAGTCGTAGGTTCGAGCCCCCGTTACCGAACAGCAGCGGGAGAGTTTTAATGTGATGATTAAATTCATTATACATTGGAAAACGAGTAACCCAAGCATTAACGGTGGGTGGTGCTGATTAGCCATCTTCCCACTAGTCTATTACTGATAAATTATGGATATCTAGCGCAGATAGCTGTATCTAAAAATATATTGTCATATTTAGGTTTAATAATTTAAATTCACGACAGTTTTATTTATTATTTTGTTGCTTATAAGACTGTTCCTATTTCCACTTATGAATTATGCGAAAAACATGGCTTGACTTACAATTAAGATATTAAATATAAATGGCACACTTCAAGTACAACTAAAAAATAAGCTAGAGCAAATTTAGTAACAGTAAACTTTATATATAAGTAGAGAGTTAAATAAGTTAGGACATACTTTGTCTAGGTTAGTTATTTGTATACAAGCTTAGATGAAAACAAACAAACCAGATATACATTTTTAGCTTTTATTACTTCTGAAAATATAATTTAAATGATCAGTCCAGTAAATTTTCGCACTTACAACGCTTAAAACCGGTGCTCGATTTCTTGTAATGGACCGAGTACGGATAACCTATTGTGTATAATCTGTGTTATAATAACTAAACAAACTTACTGTTTTCAAGCATATCGTATAGTTTATTTTAAATTACAGTTATGTGTGTGATTGTGTGCTTTTTCTTACAGCAAAGCCACATCGGGCTATCTGCTGCGCCCACCGAGGGAAATTGAGCCCCGATTTTAGGATTGTAAATCCGTAGACTTACCGCTGTACTAGCGGGGGCCATTACAGTCATGAGAATAAGCTATAATAGAAAGACGAGCAAGGTGATCGGCTGGTCACTTTGTTCTTCTACAGAATCAGAACGACTACGATTATTAAGCAAAGAAAACGAAACATCGAGACAATTAAATGTATCTATTTAATAAAGTAGCCCGGTATCACCAGGTGGTTAACGCATTCGACTCGTAATCTGAGGGTTGCGGGTTCGAAATCTCCGTCACACCAAATATGCTTACCCTTTCAGCTTAATGTTACAGTCAATCCCCCTATTCGTTGGTAAAAGGGGAGCCCAAGAGTTGGCAAGTGAGTGGTGGTGACTCGCTGCCTTCTCTTATCTTACAATACTAAATTAGGGACGGCTAGCGCAAATAGCCCTCGTGTAGCTTTGCGCGAAATTCAAAAGAAACCAAACTATTTAATAAATCGCAAATGAATCCAAGTTATCAGCATATATATATATTATCCAAAATTTATTTTAAATAATAAAAGACGGCTGGTATGAGTATCAAAACTTTAATTAAAATAAAGTACAGAACAACATTTCGACCTTCTTTGGTCATCTTCAGGTTAACAAAATTTTCTGTTAAGATAAGTGTGAATCTCGTTTCGTAAGATTATTCTCATTGCGTTTAATAATATGAACATCATTATTATCAATCATAATGGTCCATAAATTAAAATATATTCGAACAAGGATTTAACCTAAGTCCCAACAATTTTGAAAACAGGAATTATATTTTCCTCAGTGGCGTAAAAAGTGAAATATGGTGGGGCCGGGTCCCCACTTTCCTACCTGCATCAGTAAAAATGCATTAACATAAAGATGGTTGCTCTCAAGAAAAGCAGGAGAATGTATAACATTTAGTTTAGAGTCCATAGGCTTTCATGGACCTAAAATAAGCCCTTGACACCAGCTGCAATCATTGCGCTTGTGGAGCACATTCTCTCGTTTCTCTCGGTCAAATAAACTTTGACCCCTTCCAAATTTTAATTTACCTACTAAACTATTGCCCTCCTTTTTTTTTTTTTTTTGTTCACTTCAGCCAATCTAACAAACAGTTAATGCTGTTTTCTCTTAATTATTTTCTACTTTTGTTTTATGGGGCTATGAAAAACGAATGTTATCGAATCACTATTGGTTTAGTTTTATAATATACTATATCAGCAAAATGTATGGTTTATGTGAGCTAGATCGTTATTCAGTTAACATATTTTTCAATATGTTATTTCAAAGTTAAAATGATTGCTCTTTTAAAAAGTTATAATTTGTAATAAACAAGAAACAATATTTGCTGTGGTTTATAAAATTTGGTTTCAATTGCGCATAAAAGTTATTTTAAATTCAGTGTGGTTGTGTAAGGTTGAAAATATTTTCAATAATTATGGCTTTCTTATTTTTTATTATCCCAGGAAGAACTTGAAAAATGTTCTTATCTAATATTATTAACTAAACGAAGACTATTTATCAGTTTAACCACCTCTAGCATGAAACTATATCTTCTTTAACTAAATATCTTAATTAGAAAGTATTTGAGGTCAATGTATGTTTTGAAAATATTTATTCGTCTTACCTGCAGAGCCGGGGAGAGCTCTTAGTCGATTTAGATGCTCAAACTATAAATTACTTGTCGAATATGGTTGCTCTAACGCAACAGAATTTGCTATTTGTGTTTGAGCTGTTTGAATGGGAGATGAGTTACATATTTATTTCAGTCTGAGCGCGGTTTAGCCTTGTGGTAGAATTCTGGATTTCGAAGCAAATATTAAAGATTTGAATCTTTATAATACAACAAAAATAATTCCTGCTGCACTTTAATTTTTGAGTGCATTAAAAGGTGAAAATTAATCCATTAATGTGAGTGGGAACATTAATGCTAACAAATTGCATCTTTCTGGTCAGTAGTTTAAAATTGCGTGTATGTGTTTGTGTGCGTTTTTATAGCAAAGCCACATTGAGCTATCAGCTGAGTCCACCGAGGGGAATCGAACCCTTGATTTTAACGTTGTAAATCCGTAGAGTTTACAATTACGAACAGCCTGGGTTCGAATCCCTGTCGCACCAAACATGCTCGCCCTTTCAGCCGTGAGGGCGTTATAATGTTATAGTCAATCTCACTATTCGTTGGTAAAATAATAGCCCAAGAGTAGGCGATGGGCGGTGATGACTAACTGCCTTCCTTCTAGTCTTACAATGTAAAATTAGGGACGGCTAGCGCAGATAGCCATCGTGTAACTTTGCGCGAAATTCAAAAACAAACACACAAAAACAACGAATGCCGCGATACCATTAGTACCCTAGCTAATACAATATAATACTACCAAGTGTTTGAATGTGAAGTTTTTCAACAGGAAAAGCAAAAAATTGTAATTTTGCGAATTTACTTTTATTAAATCTGAATAACAAAACATACCATTTCCGGTTGGAAAAAATTTGCAAAGCTGTGTTATCGGTATTTGTACAGTTTTTCTTTAATAATTCATTTCTATAACAGTCAGCCCTCTAAACACTAATCCTTTCTATTATTTTGTTATTTGGTATTTTCACATATAATGTTTTGGTCTTGACACAAATACATTTTGAATCATATGGTTTTGTAATTTTTGACAACGAATTACGATCCACCAAGTTGAAGTAATCTTCATGACATAACGGCCATTTATGCAAATTTTGTAACGTAAATAATGCCTCGCTACTGTGTCTGTTTTGTCTCATCTGGACCAGTGAATCGTGTGTGCAGCAGTTATAGTTGACATATAGCTTCTACGTTATTTAAATTCACTCATAAATTCTTGTAATTTTATAAGAGATGCCTTGGTTAATGTTATATGTATGAATGTATATAATTTAAATATATATTTAAGAAAATACAGGTGTAATATATGTTTTTTATGATGAAGTCCCACCCAGTTTTGTTATATTTGTATATATTTTTTTATAATCCGGAGCATATACTGATGACAATAGAGTTGTTGGTTTTAATTAGGATACAGCAGGAGAATTAAACCTTGTTTTGATAATGTAATAACGAAAAGGAAATCATACTGTTATTAAATTAGAAACTTGGCTTAAGCTGATGGTACTGTATATGACATTCTGATTTGAGACATGCGGAGAATCATAATAGCGATATTAAATAATTTAATACTGTAAATTATAACATTATGCGAGTTGATGAATGTGGTAAGTAGTAGTACTGAGAGTACAATTGATAAACCACAATGTAATAATGTAATCTCACTTAACAGTTTCTTGTGGGGCATTTGTTAATATAATGCACAGTTTATGGTTTTGCTGATGAGTGATATCACTGTGAGAAAGTACTGAAAAATGCTGATTCTACTCAAAGCGTCATCTTGAATTTTGAAAGAAACTGAATCTCAGTGATTACTTCGTGTTGTTTGATTCCCTTTGTGACAGATGCCAACCTATGGGAAGGAGTGTTACATTTTCAGTGTTGTGGTTTAGGTTCTTAAGTCTGTTAAGCTATAAGTGTAAAAAAGTGACTTATAATATTTGGCATACTTAGTGTGAGAGCGTTAGGATGAGTTTCACTTTTAAATCTCTTTCATAGCCACTGACGTTGTACCCACAGTTTTTGTTTTTGATAAATTCCCCCATTAGTGAGTATTGCACTAGTTAGTATTATTTAGGGACATATTGCTAGGTTTCACTCTTGACATATGGACTTTATTGTCATTCTCTGTTTAATCTGTTTGAATGGTCAAAATATATTTAAAATGTGATTGGATTACATGTTAGGGTTAATAATAAGAGGTTTTTTGTTTTACCAAACAAAGAAACGCTGGTTCTAATAAATTCATATTTGTTGATGATTTAAGGAAAATTTTAAAAATCTGTTACAGTTGTTAAAGTCACAATGTTTTAAAACATATTTATTGAAAGAATTATTTAAACTATTAAAAGCATGTAATTTGGTATTTCAGTCTTAACTAAATTTTATGAATAGTGGTCATTTATCAAAGAAAAGGGTTTTAATATAAGTATAATTGTAGTTGTTTTCACATTAGATACGTTTAAATGGTAAGGCTTTTAAAGTGCTGCATTATTAAACTGATTCATAAAAATGACACCTGTAATAATATACAGTTTTGTTGTGTATGTATGTATGTATTTTTGTTAAGGAAATAAATGTGCCATTTTGTAGTTTGTAATTTCTTGGAATGATGTGGTTTTAGTTTAACAATTTCTTTAATTTCAGTTAAAACTCCTATTTTAAAGTAATTTTCATTTCTTTCTTTATTTTCCTTATCATGAAGGCAACATTTTAATGATTTGATTCACATTTTATGTGCTGTTTATTTTGATTATTGTTTTATGCATACTTCTATACAATAATGCAGTAGTTATTGTATTTTTATTATAGAGTTTGTAAATCGGTTTATTTTTTCATGGACTGTTGTTATTTGCCATTGTTCATGGTATTGCTACTTTTTTGGTGGTAAGTAATGTTTCTTTATATTGTCTCCTGGTGGTACAGCTGTAAGTGTATAGACTTACAATGTGACTTTGCTCTCAAACAAACTATATTTATTTGAAATTCACTAATAGTTTTTTTTTTTTACTTTATAGAAAATAATTTTCATTCAAGTCTTGTCTGAATATTATTTATTTTAGTAAGTATTATTTTCATTTGTGTTTTATTTGCTATACGGTATACGTTATTACTTATAGTAAAAACTAATATTACATTTTATTTGAACACTTTGTTTTGTTGTGATATCTCACATCGTGATAGCACTATTTTATACTTTACATGAGTATAGATTATTTGATTTGTTTTTGTATCCTTATTATAAATCAAAACCAGTTTGTTTTGCTCACTTTTCATATACCTATCTCCAGTCATTATGTATGTTTTGTAATGTTTATTCTTGTATTTGCTGGTTTTGTGGACTGTGAGTATTAGTTTAAATTTATGTTTTTGATGCTTGTTTTTTAGGTTTGCCTTTGATGTCCAATGACAGTCTAAACACTTCCTTGCTGTTAATTACAGTCATTATGGTATGACATGTTTTTGCTTTGTTTTCTCAAGTTTTTCTTCTGTTATTTATTAGAAGTTTTATAATGTACTTTTTGTAATCCAATATTGATATCTTTATGTAGTTGTTCATATTGTTTTCTGCTGTTGAAATTCTGTATAATGATTAGTTGTTGATTCAGATACTTAAAAATGTCACTGTTTTCTGTTTTTGTACCCCTCTATCATAACCCTCATGTATTAAAAGTGTGTAATCTCTTTTATTAAAAGTTGCCAAGAATCCTAGATACTAATTAGTAGCAAGTATTTTAAAATGCCATTAGTTTTGTTTGGTTTATACATAGTGTGTTTTTATCAAGGTCCTACTCTAATAAGTATAATAAGAATATATACTCAGTTTTTCAAAGTTCATTATTTGTTAGTCTTTACAACTTGTTATATACAAATAAGGAAACCAGGTTATAGTTTTTATAGAACAATTAAACATGATTAATAAAATATCTCTCAATAAAAGCTGATATTACTTAACAAATAGCAATGTGCCTTTCCATTATTATGAAATGTTTTGCACAATAGTATATGTTTACAATTACATCAGTGTCTTAATTTTTATTATTTAAATATTATACTAAATCTGTGTTACTGTTTATCCGAGTTAATACACCTTTGTTTTGACATCAGTTCTGCTTAATATCCTACTCTTTCCTTGTTCACATTGTTATGGCAAAAAAATAGTGTGTACTTTTGTTTGAAAGTAGTTGTATAATATATACTAACAACTCAAGGCAACTAAAATGCTTGAGTTATATCTCGTTATTTTAAGTATTGGTAAATTATGTGCAAATAAACACAAGTAATTAACACTGCAACTGATACACCATTAAAGAGACTATTATTTCCAAGTATAACTTCTAAGAATACACCCTTGTGCAAATTAATTGAAACAAATGGTCATTTTACAATATTTTCAGCATGGTGGCTGGTGTAGGCTTGCTGATTTCCTTTAACAGTTATTTTTTCACACAACATCATTAGCTGTATTTTGCAGTATGGTCAATCTATTTTTGGGATGTATGACGCAGTTTTGAGGAATATTACGTCATTTGAAATTGCGTTAGAAGGGCAAGGAGACCAGTCAAAAAACAACTTCTTACCAACTCAGTGAAGAAAAAACGGTATCAATGGGGTACGAAATACAAGAATTGGATGCAAGGACAAGAGGGGGAAGGTGTTATTCAGTAACGAGACTCATTTCTTTGTACAGGGTTGAAGAAGTCTGCATGTTTGCAGATCTCCAGGTGAGAAACTTCAAGAATCTCGCATCAATCAGTTTGTAAAACATCCCTTGAAGAAGATATTTTGGGGCTTTTTCAGCTACTATGGCGTCGGAGACTTGCATATAGTAGAAGGTATGATGCGAGGAACACAGTACATTGAAGTTTTGCAGAGAAGAGTCGTTCCAGAATTGAAAAAGACATTTCCAGATGGATCTTGCATTTTTCAGCAAGATCTGGCTCCGTGCCACACATTGAAACTTGTGAAAAATTTTATGACTACAGTGCGAATAAAGGTGCTGGACTGGCCTGGAAACTCTCTGGACTTAAATCCTATTGAAAATCTTTGGCTGATTTGTAAAGAAGGACTTCGGGGGGAAAAGACCTGTGCTACAAAAGATAAGCTAATTGAGGCTATAATTTAGGTGTGGTATCGCGATCCAAAAATGAGTAAAGATTGCAGTCAACTCATGGACTCGATGCCAAAATGGATTAATGATCTTCTGAAAAATGAAGGCGGTCATATCATGTATTAATTTGTGAGTAATTTTTGGATTCTCAGAAATAAAATGCAAAAACTTGAAAAAAATCGTAATTTTCTGCCTTGTTTCAATTAATTTGCACAATGGTGTAGATGTAGGCTGTAATATTCACAAGACTTGTTGTGTTACAAGTAACTGAATGTTTAATAGTAAAGATAATGCATGTTTGGCTGTATACATACCTTTTAATAAGCATTTAACATTTGTCTTCTGTGGAGTGTAGATGGAATAGTGACATGATTTAGGCATTTGAAATTAGTGTGGGTTTTAATTAATGTATGTCTGAGATTGTTTAACAGTGGGTTGAGCAACTTGGAAATATGAACTTCGATATGGTTTGGAAGGGCATATATTCAATTATTTTTTAACAGGTCTTTTTTCTGTCAAATGTGTAAATCTGTGGAATTCATTATGGATGATGTGATGTTGGTTGTTATAATATTTCAAGTTCTGTTGTTGGGTGGGCCTGACATGGCCAAGCGTGTTAAAGCTTGCGACTCGTAATCTGAGAGTCGCGGGCTTGCATCCCCATTGCGCCAAACATGCTCACCCTTTCAGCCCTGGGGGCATTATAATGTTAAGGTCAATCCCACTATTTGTTGGTAAAAGAGTAGCCCAAGAGTTGGTGGTGGGTGGTGATGACTAGCTGCCTTCCCTCTAGTCTTGCACTTACTAAATTAGGGACGGCTAGCACAGATAGCCCTCGAGTAGCTTTGTGCGAAATTCAAAAACAAACAAACCTTTTGTTTGGTGAAAAATTTGTATGATTTAGCATTGTTTTAATACATGGAATATTAACCATGATAAACCAAATAGCCTTCTGTGAAGTCATCTTTTATCATTCTCACCTGTGTACATTATTTGTTATTAATAATAGTAAACATATGCTCCATATGGTTATATTTGGGTGACCTCAACTGAGTCATATTTTCTCATCTAGATTTTACATTTTTAAGGGTTCTTGAAAATGTATGGTTGTACTATTATAAGTTGCTTACAAATGGGAGTGAAAATTTTGATTTGTGACATGCTAATTTGTTAGTATTGTGAAATGGATTCGACATATATTGAGAGAGCTTTCACTTATTTTAACTATCCATAGATAGGAAAATGACTTCTTTACAAAGTAGAGAAAGGAGACTTTGGTGAATCTGAATATCTTTGTTGCATTCATTCCTATTTTGTGTTGTTTAACTTAATTTGTTGATAAATGGATTAATCACAGTGCTTATAAACACTACATGAATAGATTTGTAAACATAAACATTCAAAATGATTCATATAGTTACATTAAACAGATTGGTGGTAGCAAAAACTTACGAGTAAGAGTTATTGGAAGCAAGGTTGTACTGTGGGGAGAGCCGTGCATTTGCACAAGGTGCCACCAAACATTGGTAGGGCAATGGGTGGGAATGTTGGATCCTGGGTGATTTATGTCAGTAAGCTGAACAAATAAGGATCTGGTTTTTTGCTAATTATTTGTGCTTGTTAGGAAAACACTTGAGCAAAACATGTACCAAAACAACTTCAAATAATGATGTATAAAACTTAGAATATTTTTTGCAACTGAAATGAATGTTTAATTATGAGATTAATATTTCTGTTCACTAAGGAATGTTAAGGTGTCAGCTAGTAATAATAATCTCTGTGCAAGTATAATATTTAACACAATGTTTTGTTATATCTTGTAACTCTGCCATGGAAAGCCCGTTAGACAGCTTTTCAATTTTTTAGTGTATTTTTACAGACTGAAACACCACTTGGTTATCAGAAATTTTGCCTGGTGTCAGTTTGTGGCATTTTTAGGTGTAATAAGATACCTCTTACTTATTATTTCATGATATGTTAAAAGTTACAAGTCAGTGTATAAAAAAGCAAAAAATTGAGGGTCAGTGATTGAGAGGCCATTACAAAGTAGTTTAGCTATTATTCTCTACTCAAGCTACAAGAAAAAATGTTTTTCTTGAATTAATTAACTTAATAATACCCTCACATAATTTAAACTATACATACCCATACTTGTTGTGATTTGTGAAATGCTATATTTTGTCTATATAAATATGCAAACTTTATAACATTTTTTAATATAGATATGAAAACAATGAAATTGTGTTTATTATTACAAGTTGACAAATAATATTTAATGTAATTTTATAAAATAGTTATTTAGTAATTACAGTAATATTTCTCGCTAATTAGGGTAGAATGTAGTTAGATGTTATGTCTTATATTACATGATTTATGCTGTATAATGATCCACATAGGACAAGAACTATTGGTGCTTGTTTGGAGCTTTATATATTAAAGTAGATCAGTTAAGAAAATTTCAGTCTCGAAATTTATGTGCAAGGTTGCATGGAGCTCTAAACTCAATTTCTTGTCAGTGCAGGTTGGTTTTAATCTATTATAGCAAGCACTCGGGTGCTGGAGATGGAGTTAGTATTTACAAGTTGGTTGAAAGTGAAGTATAGGTAAAATGCCATTGGTTGGTGTATAACAGTTTAGATACACTAGTTTTCTGTACTAAATTAGAAGATTTATTTTGCTGTTAATGTCCTCCTTTATATTTATTGTGAAAAATTTTGTTATTTGATAGTTTGTTAAAACCATAGTACTAGTCATTTTGGTTGTACATTATTGATTTCTGCAGGAGTTAAAGATTAGAAAGAATGAGTAATAAGTAAAATATGTTTGCATTGGTAAAATAGTGACATGAGATGAAGTATATATGTAGATTACCATATATATTGTTTAAAAGTTACACTAATTAGTAATGTTAACATATATTTGTAATCTCATTATTAATGCTGTTTAATCTTATGTTTTTAAAGAAGCTAATATTGTACATATGATATTGCATAAAACCAGTTGTGCTAACAATATCATATTAACATATTTTATGTCCTAAGTTGTACAAAATATTTGTAAAAGTAATAGCTGTCTGTTTAGTTCCCATTGTGCAATTGATAAAATGGTAATGGTGCATAAGGAAATATGTTAATAGTTTCAGAAGTACTTCAGATTTCTATCTATGTTCCATTAGCTCTGAGACAATACTATCAACAGTAAGATATGTCTTGTAGTATAACTGGACGAATCAATATTGCACATAAAATTATTTGCATTAAAATTTTTTATTCATTTGTTTTAATTTTAATTTATTCATCTTTCAAAAGATGCTCTTAGTGAATAAATATTTTGATCTCATGTGTGTAGCTCAAAATTTTATCTGTATTTTTAATTTGAATGTTTTAATGCTCAGTAGGTCATGCTAAGTCATTGCACTTGTATGTGATAACATTTTCACAAAACAAGAAGAAAGAAGAATGAAAATATGGATCCAGTAAATAAGGATTACCCTACAACAGAGCTTAACAGTTCTTATTGATTAATGTTTCCCCACAGTAAGTAGTAAGTTTCTACTAGGGAAGTGAAACATGCATTTTATAGAGAATTAGGCTTCACAAAGTTGCATATCACTGCCAATACAAACTTTATTATTTCAGCATAGAAGAAAGGAAACAACTTATGTTTTCTTCCCAAAACAACAACCATATTTGATTTGAGTTGATGTAATATTGGATGGTCATATTTAGTCAGTACAGTGTTCCTCAAACTGTGGTACATACAAGTAGACAAAAAGTTGATAACAGATGTTGGCAATCAGTTGCTTTCCCTCTAGACAGGAGTTTAAAATTAGTGATAGTAGCAGATAATCTGAGTAGCTTTGCCATAATAAAGACAGAGCAAACAGATTTTCTGGCAATGAGAATAAACCCAAGACTGTCAAACCATTAGCCCCTCCCTTCCTGAAACGTCAAAGTTGAAAAGATTTGAAGTAAAAGAAACCTTTAATGACTGGAATTAGGCAGAGCACGGATAGCCTATTATGTACCTGTGCAGTAAATATCAAACAGTTATAATAACAATATTCCAAGATGGTACCTTATCTCCCACCCAGAATAGTTTTATTCCTGTCTTATCTACCTATGCCACTAGTCTTGAGTTAACTCCCACCAATATTCATGTGTTTTAAACAAACTGCATTAGTGTTTCATGACACCATCAGGCAACAGTAACTCCCCAGTAAGATAGTGATACAACCTCCATGTGCTGCAAGTCTTCTTAAGCACATGCACTTGAAATAATTTCATTCTTTTCCTCAGCATTGCCTTGAGTATACCTACTAATGTTTCTAGTCTACATTCCATTTAGTGAGAGTTATATTTGTCCTAATCCCAGCATCCTATGTGTTATCACTGTTATTTGATGTATAGGTCTAAATGTATACTTTTGTTACACATGATAATACAGATGCTATGCAAGTATATCTTATTTAAAAACAAGTAATCATTGTTTGCTCCAGACATATCCAAAATACCACCTTCTTAAAAATTGAACTTTGTGTACATTTTAAGTAGATTGGATGTAATTGCTCTGATCTGTAATCTTAATTAATTTTACTAAGTTTCTGAATGTAAAACAACTATTTGAATGCACATGGACACCAATTTTTTTTTTTTTTTTTTTAAAGACTTAAAGCCTTCTGAAATTTTGTAACAGCTTTGTCTAAAGGATTGAAGCATATGTGCTCACATTTTTCTACTTACTCAGATCTTCAATGAGTTTTATTCTAATATACAATTTGCTTTGAGAATAAACAAGATTAACTTTATCTTTCTATAGAAAATGAAACTGACTTGTACTGTTAGTTTTCTAAATATCACAAATATTTTTATTACTATAGCAACTAAAATATGCTAAATTAAACATTACTGTTTGTTTATACCCTTATCAAGTAGTTTATTCAAATGTAGAGGTTTGAGAACAGAGAGTAGTTGAACTAATATTTTATGCCCCTCCATCCACCATTTCCAGAAGGACAATGGTAAGTTTAAAGACTTGCAATGCTACTATCTGAAGTTCAGTTCCCTGCAGTGGACACAGCAGATAGCCTAATTTGGCTTTACCATAAAACAAACAAAATTATCTGAATAATTTAAAGATGAGATTAATTTAGTCAAGAATGCATATAATAACTAACTACATTCTTAATGAATGTGAAACACAGAGGTTTCTTTAACATTTAATAATTGTCATGTCAGTAAAGTCACTCTAAACAATACTTAGCAAGAACTAGAAATTAATAAATTAAAGTTCTTTTCAAGCAAACTAAACATCTTGACATAGTTTTAAATTAGTAAAAACTTGCCAATAATTGGAGGAAGGAATTTTCCCATGTAATGACTGCTAACTTGGAGTATTTGTAAGAATGTGTGTATGTAAGAGAAGCTTACATAATAAGAAGCTTAGGAGAAGCTGTTTTATATTAATTATTAATTTACTTGTAACTTGAATAAAATTATTATTGATCTTTATCTTTTAAATAAAGCTAAAGAAAAATATAGAAACTATGAAATTGATACCAAATTTTAAAAATGTCATTTTTGTATAAACACAGATTTTTTTTCTATTTTTTAGCAGAGTAAATATCTCTGAGTTTACATTTCAAGAATTAAAGTGTGATTTTAAGTTTTATTTGGAGTAAGTGTGGTCCAATGGCTAGAATATGAGGCTGAAAATGTGATACTGCTGAAAACTTTCAGCTGTAGGTGTATTTTAATGACATTCAATCCCATTATTTAGTTCAGATAGCCAGACAAAGTCCTGTTTGCTAACATTTGTTCTGATAGCCTTGACTCTGGTCAGTATCTCAAAATTAATGATGGTTATAACTGAATTCTAGACTCTCGCCTAATATTTATCCTATTTTCACACAAAGCACAGCCTATTCATGTTGAAAAATTCCATTTGCAGCTAAATTATTTAGATTTTAAAATATTTGAAGGATATATTACTAAAACATATTTATCTCTTATCACACTACAGCTATTACTTGACTGCTGAACTTTCCTTTATTTGCTCACCTAAGCATTGGTATGAACTTTACTTGCATAAATATAAAAACTAGGTAGGTATTTTAGTACAATCTAACAAGCCTCAAAAGGTTTAGTTGAGAATGTCTGTCTGTGATCTTATTTATAGTGAGATAAAACGTATAGTTAGTCCTGTGGTGTTTCTTCAGGGTGCTCTGAAGCTACATATAATTGTGATTCTGGAAACTTTGGAGTGAATTCAGATTTGTTTTTTCCTTTCTCTTTTTTTATTCTCTTTAGATTCTCAGGAAGCCACAGTGGAATTAGCTGCCTCTGGTTCATTTTCTATTGTTGTTTCATCCTAGTTTCTTGGCTAGTATGTGGTTGGGATTTGTGGAGTAGAGATGTGTTGTTAGAGGGTATTTGTCTAGTGGCTACTGTCCTTCTTGAGTTTAGATAAGTCCCCTTTTCTCTGAACTTTGATTTTACAGCCATTCCACAGTCTTCAGGATTAAGGGTTATTGTTGTTGTACATCTGAATTTATTTCTATCATTGTTGGTGTTCCAACTTTCCTCATCTCCTTTTAGGGGGTCATAGTTTTGCCTTTATACAAATATCCTGACCATGAAATTCCATTGATACCCAGAATGGAGTCTGTCTAAATCCACAAAGTTCCTCCACTCAGTGGAAACATTGACAGTGGCAGCCATAACTATCATATGCCTTTGGGATCTGTGGGGGGCTTCACTCCAAGAATTTTTAAATGTGCAGAAAACCATTACCACATTATTACATGTCCTTGAATCAGATTAGTCATTCAGTTCACATCTTTATCACTATTATCCACTAAACGTGCAATGTTTCTACCTCCCTCAAATAATTGGATTTTGAAACATTGTTCTAGGGCTATCAAAAATTTGCTTGTCAAGGGATTAGTGGAGAGTTGCTCCAGTATATTCATGGTTTTATTCCTGTCTGTTTGTTGTACTCAAAAAAGGTGGGAGATGGGCATCAAGTCATTGATTTTTCTTGTCTAAATTAGTTCCTAGATCCTGCAGAGCTCATGTAGTCATTCTTCACTCTATTTTTGGCATTTTTCACATTCACATAGGGAAGTCATCCTGCTGCTATCTTTGTTTTGTGTGCAGAGGTTTGGTACTGCAGTTCAGCACTATGTGTTCTGCTGAATCATGAAAGTTTTTTCTTTCTCATTATCTCCATTCCCTAGGTCTGTGAATCACTGGTTACTGCTGGCATCATCTCATTAGCTGGCAGAATGTCACACCCATATACTACTTTTAGAAGCAACCAAGACAGGTTTCATTGTTAAAGCTGAGAAGTCTATTCTCACCCCAACACAATGTTACCCATCTAGGTATCTTTCTCAACATATTCCTCATTTGCATCCAGCCAACTCTCATCCAGCTCCATGCTGTGTAATGGGCATTTTGACTGTTACTTGCATTTCCTTATCCCAATGTGCAAATTTTTTCTCTTTTGAGAATGTTGGCATCACTTGATTCTCTTATTCCTTTGAGACAATTACACATGATCCCTTCAATGGTCTTCATGTGATCATTGGTTCATGAACATTAATTTTCTTGTTCAGGATCACCATATTCAATCTTGTTGTTGGTTAACTTAGAACAATACTATGATAATTGTTCTTCTGCTGCCACTTTGTCCAGAGATCTGTCACTTCACTGATGCCTTGCTTCAGGGTGAGAAGCATATCTCAATGGTCAGGAATTCCAAGGTGTATTGACAGATTATGAAGCTTTTCTACACAGTGTTAGAACTCCTTGCATTTTACAGAGTGTGTTGTCTCACTATCTGAACTTATTAAGGGGAAAAAATCATTAGGCATCCCATTGACAATTCCACAGTAATGTTTTACATTTTTCATCAACGGGGCATGTTGATTTTCAAATCATGTATTTTCTTCCTTGGGTACACTCCTATCATATGAACTTTATTATCTTACCAAATGGATTCTCTCAACAGAATGAATGATGCATTGTGGGGTTTACCCATTGGATTTGCTTTCAATTTGGAACATTGATAATCGATATGTTGTTCATAAGTTGAAACATCCAGCTTCTGCCATTGTAGTCTTCAGTACCCCACCCTTGAGTATTTGCAGTAGATGAATTCAGTCAGGACTGAATGGAATTGCAATGTTAGGCCTTCCAACTTGTTCATATGTTACTCGAGGTACTAGATATGATTTGTTCCAAACCCTTGCCAGGTTCTGTTTTTAACACTGGATTTGTGACTAGACTGTGGTTTCTACTTCTGCTGTACCTTCAGGAGTGCCCATCTCTTCCACTTCCTCTTTGGCCATCTCTGTTGAGGCAGCCATGATCCAATGTCATACACTCAAAGGTCTTGAAGCTCATGCTTCATGCATGGAGGTTATGTGGTCCTTGCATTGGGTCAGGGTTTAATTTCTGAGGTTGCCATGTATTGATCTCAGTCTTTGCATAGTGGACGTTTATCAGTAAAAATGGCACATATGTTGACAATGGTGTATTGAGAGGAGGTTGAACCCACTTTGTCCAGAAGTGTGAACCATGACCTGTTTTACCTGCTCTTTGTCAAAGATTTTGCATTTTCCACAATCTCCTTATAAAAGGTAACCTTATCAATTGCCTACAGATACTCAAGCCAAAAAGTATTTAATTTCCTGGTGCTCTCCAGCTTGTTGTTTTGGGTTCTTCATTCCAAATGACAGTTTCAGTTGTGTAACTGGTATATTAATGTGATACAACATGTTTTTCTCAACAGGCTTTCACTTTATGTACTATGTATTATCTTTCCATTAAGGTTTAAATTTGGTTATTGCTGTCCTGATGATCTTGCTGGTCTGAATTGTTTGTGCTGATTGTACACAGGACACTTTATCATTTTGACTACATCCTCCTATAGTCAGACTGGTTCTTCTTACCCTAGCAGCCAGAGAAGGGAATAAATCTTTTTCACTGATCCATCTGACCACTGTTTCTCACTTCTTTAACCAATGAGATCTTGATTGTTTGTTATATCCAGTATGGGTCTTAAAGTATTATGTTACCCATATTAATGCCTTTAGAGGTGCCAGACAGTGACTTTTTGGATCCTTCAGTTTTCTGGGAATTAGCCGTATGGACAATGCCCTCCCTTTCCCCTGTACATTATCAATATTGGATTCTAACTGCTAAGAGCCAGAGTTAAAGAATGTGGATTGGGTCAGTCTTAAAAGGGTGATTTAATATTATTTGAATGAGGTGCTTGTGTATATAGAAGATGCAGGTGGAATGTGTCATATGGCAGATATTACCAAGGGCAAGTAAGTGGAGAATAAGATTGGAACAGGACAGAAAAAATCTGAACAGTGCTTAAATTTAGAAAGGAAGGAAACCCTAGCAGTTGAGTAATGACTATATTGCAACAGGGGGTAAATGTTATTGGAAATACATTTTCAATGTGACAAAATTCTGACTTTATTAGAATTAGTATTTAAGCATCTATTGTTTTTCTTATTTAAAATACTGTACATGAAGTCATACTCAATAGCTATCAGCATAAATACTACTTAAACATCAATGTATATTATATATTCAATGGTTTTTAACAAAAGAAAAATGTTATGCCTGAATGTTTACCAAATAGTTGTTAAAACTACTTATTACTTAAAGCCATTATGTTTGTAAAATTTAGATACAATTTAAAAATGTGTTTCTATGAAAAGCTAGGCAAAGACAAATTATTTCTTTATCTTGTTTTTCATAATTCTTTCCATATCTGTTTTCTTCTCAATTTTGAATTGAGCATAGAGAAATAGGTTTATTTAACAATTGCTAAAGCCCCTCATCTGTTACTTTCATTTCAGTGGTTGTGGGAAATTATACTTGTGTAGGTCAAATTAGAATAAAAATAATGTAGTTATAAATATTTTATACAAAAGTTACATAGAGATGATGTTACAACTTCTGTTCTTGTATAAAACTTAATGAATTTGCCAAGCATGTTTTGTTCTGCTGAATAAATATTATCGGTGTCATACGTTGTTTTTGAATGTAAAATTTAAATATGTATTACTGTTATGATTAAAAAATGTCAAATTATCATGATAAAACTTATTCAACACTTTGAAACAGTGCATTATCTAATAGGCAATAGAACTATTTGAATTTATTGGGGCACTTGATTTTGATATTCAGCCATGAGCATTCCATGATAGTTATATACACAGGTCTTCATTCTCCACTGAAAGAGGTATCTTGCAATTTGGTTAATATTGAGGGAACATATATTACACAGTTTCACTGCATTGTTTTCTGAGTTTTTGTGAAAAGTTAGAAGTATTATGTTACTGGGTAATTAGTTTTACCTTAAGATGAGTTATAGTTGTCATAATCCTCAAACAGTGAAAATGTGTGATGAGAAATATTTACTAATAAATTAGTTAGAATATGTAAACATCTGTAAACTACTTTGTATTTGACATTCAGGACTGGTTGAATATGCATTCATGTACAAGGTGATAGGATATTATCCTAGTAAACTTATTAACATCAGTGTGTTGATATTCCTATTGAATTTGTTATAATGCTCCATTAACATAATAAAATTATAATAGTTGCTGCAGCAGAAGTTCAAGGCTCTTGACTTTTAAACATGAGTAAACAATTTCTTAACATTTTGTATGTGAATTAAAATTCTGTGGTGCCACCACTGGGTAACATTACATTATACGAAAAAAAAAACACAAAAGACAAGCTGGTAAAAAGAAATTGAGTGTATTCACACATAGTGGCTATAATTGGAATGATTGACTTCAGATTTATTTGTGGTTTTATAAAAACTCGTAGGTTTAAAAAGCCTTGATAGAAATGAAATAGAAACTCTATAATATTTCTTCTTCAAGGACAAACTGAGAGTGGTGATGTAATTGAATGAATGATAAATACAGGGATTTTAGTGTCATTGTAAAGGTCATGTGTTTTTCCAGGAAATGTTTATTTCTGTGTACTATTGTAAGTGTCTTATTTCAAGTACAAAGTAGCTGATGGTGAGAGTTTGTGTAAAAGAATGTTACAGATAATTTAGAAATGGCTAAATATATGTATATTTAAAACTATGCTTAGATGATTAAGTAAAATAAGGGTGATACCTGCTAGCTCATAAAAACCACTGATTCATTTTCTGACAAGCACAATCAAAGAAACGTTAAAAGATGTAAAGAAATCACTTATGAAATGAAAGGCACCATTTGTCTTGTACAGTGTAAACAATGCAATTGTCAAAATGTAAGATGTAAACAAATAACCTACGGAGAACATTTCAACAACCATAAATCTTCTGTTAACACCAAAAGAGATCTCCCTGTTTATCAATACTTTAACCAACCTGACAATATTAGTCTAATCAGCACTGAGAGGATTCAAAACTAAACAGATAAAGAAATAAAAAAGCTTATCGGGTTGCTAATATAAAGACTGTTCAACCTTTCAGAATTAATTTAGATCCTGGATTTCTGTTCATTGGTTTCATCTCTGTCACAAACAGAAAATTAACTTTACTCTTTGTTTATTTTATCATGGAATATGAAAGCTGAATTTCCTAAAACTTACTATTTGTTTCAGAATTTTTCATATCTGTTATCATATTTTGATAAAAATAACATTTTTTCTATCAGTCTGCAGGTGTCACCTTTGTTTTACGTAAATACCTAAGCATAATTTTAAATATATATTTAGCCATTTCTAAACCATATATCTCTAACGCCTTTTCACATACTCTCTCCACATCAGCTAAACTCTACCAGAAACAAGACACTTACAATAGTACATAGAGAAATAAACATTTCCTGGAAATCTGGTTAACATTCAGATTTATTCAGATATTATAAATTCTTTACTCAGTTTAGTCCCCCCATATTAATTCAAATAAAATACTGCTGTTCTGTGTATGTGTACATGTGGCTTGAAAACATACAGTAAAAGTTACAAACAGTGATTCAAACCTGAATACACCCTTGAAAAGAGTAAGAATCAGTGTCTTTTCTACAGTCAATACTTATGTTTCTAGTATACATGCTAGTAAAGTGGTATGTTAAATTCACATATTGATATAAATACATAAAATATAGCTGAGCCAAGACGAGGTTATATTGGAACTGGGTTTAAACAACCTCTGAATGCTGAATGAAGTTTGGTGAAACTAATCAGTGTTAGTTGAGAAAGAAAGTATTAAAAAAAATTACCAAAATCAAGTTAGGAGAGAGGATCACACATTGTGAAAAAATTGAGTAGTTACTCAAAGTTACAAGAAGAAAAAGAAAACAAACTGAGAAAACAACAAAGATTTCTTGATTGCAAAATTTTAAACACAGTGCATCTGTTGTTTCAGGTTTACATGGACACTGGTTAATCTAGATTTAAAGCCAGGAAATGGGAAATTGAAATTAAGTGTTATTTAGCTGCTTACAATGGTAATAATAAAAGTCTATGCATTAATTCATTCATTTGAAGAATTTCTTATCCATGTATATTTATATCATTATAAAGATATTAGAATCTTTAAACCTTTAGCATTTGTTGCTGTTTGTCACTTCAAGGACATGGGGAGAAGAATTATTGGGATGTGGGGAAACTGTGTGTTCCCGATATGATACCTATAACTTTATTTTCTGATAGTGTTAACAGTGCATACCACTTATAGCTGAAACATTGGTTACTTCAAGGATAATGTTTGTGAATTTTTGTGCTTGTAGTTTGTATTTTTAAAAATGTCATGTTACTTGTAGAATAATTATATACAAACAAAGTAGTTTTCCTTTATTGCACTGTAAGAGGGAGATGTAGAAATAAAAGTGTGTAATATAAAGAGACAAATGTTTTAGAATGCGATTTTCTTCTATTTTTGTGAAATTGTATTGTTTTTTCTATGAATACATAAATTAATACTCTTCTTAATTGTAGTTAAATAACTCTTTTAGGATAATTAAAAATATACATTTCCGTCCTTCATTTCATTAATATTAATTGTATTTACTTGGAACAGTTTAATCCACATTTGTACATCTGGACACAGAGGTGTGAATCCTTAATTTATCATTTAGTTATCTCCTTTGTATTTTTGGTTACATAAGTGCACAGTATTTCATTATTTAGCCAGTAGAATTTGCATTGTGTTGATGGAAGTTAATAACTATATAAAAAATGCATTAAAAATAGTCTGTTTTGTAAACAAAGTTTTAAATCCTTTTTAAATTTTGAGAAAACTTACTTCTTCAGGTATAAAGTTTTAAGATTTAATTAGATGAACATTGTTTTGCTCAGTGATAAATCTGTTGGTTACCATACTAAAAATCTGTACTACAGATATCCTGTTGTGTAGATTTGTGCTTAATGACAACCAATCCAAATCAATTGTTTTATGCTACAATAACCAATGTAATCAATGTTCATTGATAACTGAGTTAATCACAGATGAGGAGGCCTATTTAAATTTATTAGCATTGGGATGATACCAAGGTGTAGTTAATTTTGAGCATTTCAGAATTTTATTCTTATAAAAAAAAAAGATGTTTTTTATATATAAATTGTAATTATCTCACATTCTTATATTTTTGTAAAGACTTTTATAATATCATCATATCTTTCTTGTGGAAATTCACAGATTATTATTTTCATAATTCTTGTTCTATGTACATGTATAGTTTTTTGTTTGAATATTTATATAATCTTGTAAAAAATTTTGTTTCATTCTGACAAACATTCATACAATTTGAAATTGTCAGTGACACATTGTATTCATGAACATCAAAATTGTAATTTGTTTTCATAAATGCATATTAATTTGTTTTTTATTATGAAAACAAATTATTTCGTTTATGTAAATAACTTAATTTACTTAGAAAAATGGAAATTTATGAAATGATTACTTGATGTATGTTAAACATTCTAATAGTACTGGAACAGTATATGTTTAGAGTACTGGTATAAATGTTAAATGAATTATTAAATTTTGTATCCAGTTTACTTTGCCTTCACTTCAGAACTTGTACGGTTTCAAATGAAAAAAGAACTTTGAAGTGCAGTTAATTTTGTGGAATGGTAATTAACAAGTAATACAAATTATCAATGAGTAAGTTATTAGTAGGTCTATGCAATGTTGCATACTTTAAGTTAATAATTCAAAATAAACTTGTACTTCAATTGCGGTATTTTTCTCACACATCAAATATTTATGTTCTTCCTCATTTCGTTTTTGTTTTTTTAACAAAATTTTAAATTTTATTATAAGTTATGACTTCATGGTCATTTTAATGTTTCCTTTTTTCTGTTTTAAACTTTAAACACTTTATAATTTTTAATTTTGTCTTGAAATTGTAGAACTGAATTTTGGATTGAAAAAATAAGAGAATAAATATATACCTCCATTTTTTAATAATAGGTGGCAGTATTTCATCACTATTCTACACACACAGTAGGAATGACTCCACCTAACTCTTGTTGTTTCAGTAGCTTGGTGTATTGATTTTTAGTCTTGAAATAATATTTTTCCACTTTAAAACTGTTCATTTTAGTCAAAATTTAAATAATTTATTAAAACTATTAATTACCTTTGCTTGCCCTGTAGATATTGTGTACTGTATAATTATCAACATTTTTATGAACATAAGACCATATATTTTAGATTCTGTTATGAACATTTTCTCAAAATAATATTTCTTTGAACTTTCAGTGGAATAAAAATGCTTTGTAGGATGGAAGTGCTATTTAAGTAGAGAAAATGCTATTTTTGTTAGTTGGCACTCGCCAACCATGAAATGTTTGTTAGAATTCATTAACTACTTACATACTTTACTGCTCATTTTTGTATTCACTTTTTTCAAATATAATTTTTTTCTCATGATATTTCCAGGAGAATTTGTCACAAAAGCTCAACAAATTGCTTGCCAGCTGGCAAATCATTCAGATGTTACTTGATGTTGACACATTGTTTTATTTCAAGTAAGATCCCTGCTAGCAGGTTAGTGTGTTAACTACATTACAAGCTATCGTAGAGTTTTTGATAAACTTGGCTGCATTTCTTTAAGTGTGAAAACATTAGTTATTTTCACGTCTGTCAAGTTCAACGAGTTATGTGTTAATTTAGTTAACAATATTAGTATGTAATTGAAAATAGAAATGTCAGACTACTAGTGCTATGAGACAGTAAGCTATTAATAACTATAACTTTCTAGCTATGGTATTCTTTTTGTTTAATCTTTATTGTTTTTGTTATTAATATATCTTCAAGAAATAGTTATTTGTAGTATATTTTTCCCAACATTTTAAAGTTCCAAAAGTTCTGAAATATATTGTAATCAACAGCTATGCTTGTTAGAGAATTTATGTTCAGGCAATGTAGATTATCATAGTTGTACTTAACTCCCAAGAACTATAATTAATATGAATATTTTAGTGCAAATTTTTTTATTTGTCATTTTATGCTAATTTCTTTAAGTTTTACTTATGTCTTCAGTATTTATTTCCAGATTAATTGTTTTTAAAAGTTAAGCAAAATCTTCACAAAGAAATAAGGTGAAGTATTGTTTTATTGGAATGTTTGTTGGATATTTGATAGTGCAAATGGATATTTATTGATAGATAGTTTAGTAATTCAAGATGAGTATACTGGAATGGATGGCAACTGCTTGTAGTAAAACATGCAAAGTAGAGGAAGATGTTTCAAAAATGTCATCTTTATTTTTAAAATCTGTGTATGTGTGTGTGTGTGTAAGCTGTTGTAGGTCTTTTATATTAGTATCCTGGTGAATTGTGAAGAACATGCTCTCATTGGTTTGTTTATCCATAGTTCTGATTGGCAGAAATACTGCACAGGGTGGCTTTGAGTAATATGTTTTTTAAGTTTAATTGATGGAACAACTGCTCTTAAATTTCGTTTTTTATATAATGGAAACTGCATTTTCAGGCAACAGTGCATAATCATAACCTTCACACTGAACATGGCTGATAATAAAGTAGATCTTTATTATTTAAAATATATTATAAAAACATAATTCATCTTCAATAATTAGGTCATGAAGAATCACTTCTGTCTTTCAAATTTTGACATGTATTCCTTAGCAGTAACTGCTGTTTATAGAAACCATTGCTTTTGTTAAAGCTTGTTCCTCTGTTAAATATCTTGCAGTCTTAAAAAAAAGCAGTACTTTAATATTCCATATCCCTGGCTTATCTCTGAGATTTCCTTAGGTAGTGTATCAGATATAAAACATCACTTTTTACTTTTATAGCTTCCTTCAATAAATATTAGAATACATTTAATATAAAATGTTCTTGTAATTCTAAACTTCTTTTTCACTTTATAAAATCTTTTCATCTCAAGTCCAAAGAAAGCATTCAAGTGAACTTTACCAGGATACCTTGTTTTCATTGTATCCATCAACAAACAACCCATGAATATAATCATGAACACTAACATTATTCTGTACTCAATATTTGCTTATAAATTTAAGTTTGAAACTTTTCACAGACCATAAATTTTGCACTAAGAAATTCATGGAGTAAATTGCTTTCTATCATTCAAAGGTTGTGAAGGGTCTTTGTAAACTCTTTGGTTAACTACATTTTATTACTTTTTTCTTATTATACAGAAGTGTAAAGTAGTTTAGTAATACTTTTATTGCTTGTTAATGATAAACACAAGGATAATGTAATGATTTTTTTTGTGCTCACTTCAGCCACTTGTACCATCATCAGCTTTTAAATTAGGAGCTTTGTAATATTGAAAAAAACAAGTTTCTCTTGAAGCTGGCTTTTAATTTGTGTAAAGGAACTGTTGTGCTTTTGGTGTTTATTTTCTTCTTCTTCCATATCAATTTTGTTACGGGTAACAGAATTTCTTAGTTTCTCAACATCCTGCATCACTTTTTAACATTTTTCCAATACGTATGATTTGTTTTCTCTTTAAAGTTTGTTATAAATATTTGGTACCTGAAAGGATTGAGACCAAAAAGGATATGAATTTCCCATTATATTAGTAAAGTGCATTATAAGAATATATTCTGGGCAAATATTTTTCAATTTTGATAGTCAAAGAATATGGGTTTGCCATTTCATTAATCCTGTCATCCATATTGATGACCATATTTCAGAAGTTGAGTTCTCACCTTAGTGAAATCAAACTGCTCAATTAGAGTAGTCTACAAGGCGATGTTGACTAACTGCCTTACTTGTTTTTCACTTCAAAATTAGTGCAGGTAATTCCCAAGTAGCTTTGCACAAACTAATCTTTTTCAGAGTTATACTTTTATAGTATCTTCTGATTGCTTCAGGCTGACAAACTTGAGATATTAAACTTAATACCTTATTTTTATTTAGTTTAGCCACTTTAGTCTTGTAGCATCCCATGTAACCTTTTTCATATATATCTGTTAAGAAATCCTAATCAGTAAATAGTCTTTGACTTGCTTGGCTATTCAGTTTGCTGCAAAGTGAGTGTATTTAAAAATGTTCTAGGCCAAAACTTTTTTTCAGAATACCTTTAGCTATATCATGAAGAGGAGTATTAAGCCCAAACTGCTAAACTAATAAACACTAGTCATCTTTATCTTACCTAATAATCATTACTTTCAGTCTAGAGTCATCACTTTCTCTAACAACTTCTGTTCCTTATACCTTTTTTTTTTTTTTCAGCTCACACAATTAGACTTTCAGTTTTATAGGTTCACAGTTGAACTATAAAACAAAAATGTGTTAAAAATGTTAAGTTGTTGAATAAATTTATTAGACTGTAAGTATTAATTAAAAATATATTTTCTGTTTCCTTTTTAGATTTGCATGCCATTTTATCTCTTGTTAGTCATATAGTTTTAGCATGTACTTTATTTATGTTGGGAATTATTTTGTAGTGTTTTAAGTTTTATATCTGCTATGTTCATGTTGTTATTAGCCTCTGTTTTACCAGAGTAAATTAATATTCTAATAAAGATCCATTTATTAAAACATTTGTAGTACTTATACGAAGAAGCGGGGGTTGGCTATTATGACCATCACTGCTAAAGGTTGATCTTCATTCTATAATATAATGCCTTTTTATCTTTTAAGATTTTTGAAAACTCTTAGTAGGAAAGATTATATTAATAATATTCCTTTTCAAAATATCTCAAGAGTTGAAATTTATGGTTCCCTGATTTCTCGAGGAAACCAAGTTTCATTGAGGGAAATTAGCACAAAGGCTAGATATTCCATACAAAAATCACTGAGTTATTGCTCATTTTCTGTAAATATATGGGAAGTTAAACCAAAATGTCATTATTTTGCACTTGTATACAGAGATTATTCAAACTGTTATGACCTTGTCTTTCAATTATTTTACATGTTGTTCAGAAATTTGTCCATTTTTCATCTGAATAAATGAATATATACAGTTTGGCCGAGCATGGAAACATTATGTGGGCAGTCATCTTTAACTATTGGAGTCACAATTTAAAATATGTATTAATTTCAGAACCATTTTTTTAAGTTTGTTCTCATTTTAAGCATAAATAGATCATTTTATCAGTTTTACAGATTTATGTGTTAAAATAGAGGAAAATCCATTTAATACAAAGGAATTTAATTTTCATAGTTGATTTTTCTGTTGTCATGTCTTGTAAGGAAAATCATGGAAATACAAGGGTAAGTGAACCAAGGGAAGTACTCTACTTTAGGACATTTCACACATTGGATGTACATCCAATGTCACCTTTGGGAAAATAGTCTGAGAGAGCTGGTTACTGAACTTTCATGAGAACACTGGGTCTTTTGTATTAAATGCATCTGCAGTGGTCTTTTAAATTTTCTTTTCAATTTTAGAGTAATTTTATAAGTTTACTGATTGTATAGAAATGCTAAACAAATCAGACCAAGTTAACTTTTTATCCTTGTTAATTTCCTCTGTTTCTTCCACAATTTGTTTGTGAAGTATGAGATCCTGTGTTTGGAGTGGGGAGATTAATATATTGTTAGCAAAATAATCTTCTGGTTTAATGTCTAGACTGAACTATCTAAAAGTCTGTTATTGGGGTTTTGTCAACTGTCTTGGTCTCCATTGGCTTACTTGTAAGTTTATGGACTTGCATTGCTACAATACAGTGTTTGGTTTCCTCTGGACAGGCACAGACATTCCATTGTTTGGCATTTAGCTAAAATAAAAAAAATCAACCATCTTGGAAGTTAAATCTTTGAATACACTAGATATGATGCTCCAATAAAGTGTCAATTACACAGAACAAAATACTCTATTATCTTTGTATATACACCATTGGATCTCTCCTATAAGAAGAAAAAATGATGAAGAACAGTCTCTGGAAATTTCAAGAAGGGTAATTTCAAATGGTTGTAGCATATTGATTAGAAAGGCTACTGAATACTGTCATTCCTTGCTGGTATATGATTGATATGTACTGAGAAATATTGATACTTGCTTCTTTTGTTTTTCCTTGTTATAAATTGAACTTGTTTATTATGTAAAGAATTTTACATTGGACCAAATTAACTGGACGATATACATCTGTTTTAATTAACTTAATAAACTTCTTATTATAAGTTTCAATATGACATCTTTGATCAGTTTATCATGTCTCTAAATGTCCTGGAGAGTGTGAAAGTGGACAAAAAATGTGAAATACAGGCCTTTTTAATAAATTATAAATATCTTAATTAATATAAAAGGTAATAAATATCAAACAGGACTAACATTTCTGAGAATAAGTGTTCGCTAACCATAAAATTAAATTGTTTTAACATGCGTGTGTGTGTGTGTATATTTTATTCATTTACTTAACATAGTTTGAGGTTTAAAGCAATTCAATTATTTGTTTGTTTTTAATATCCTGCATATGGTACCTATCCTTCAAAAACCATCTTATAGTTTTACATTTATCTTTTCCTAACAAAACATTTTGGAACTTTTCCTTCTCTGTTGATATTTTTCATATGTTCCATTAGTAGTAGTACTTTCTTTGGGAAAGTTCTTAATGATGGTTAAGTAGTTCTGCAGTGGGTATAAACATATACTAGTTCTGTTTAGATAAATTATCATAAAAGCAATAATATTAAGTAATCTTTATATAAAATTATTACAACTTGTTAAGTCAAAAATACATTTTACTAATATGGATTATTTTACTCCAGTTCTATAAATCACATAAAAATTACTATAAGTGACTAGCACCAGTCTATTATTCCCATCTCTTTAAGTCATATCAAAGTTACTTTGAATGACTAGGATATACATGGTAATGTAAAGTTATTTGTACAGTTGAATAATATATTGACTAGTAGTATGGGTGTAGTTTTTGGTTACTGTCATATTAAGTTTCATTTATGCTATTTTTTACTGTTTTAGCTATTAAGGAGCTAAAATAGGAACTTTAAGATATAAATTTTACATATTACCATCCTTTGTGATCTATTTATAGTAGCTTGTTTTATTAATTAACATTCTCTTAATTAATATTTTTTGCTTCTTTCATTAAAAACAACTGGCTGTAGACAGTGAATAATGATTTTAAGTTTGAGATGATGAGAGATTGAACATCTGTACTTGTTTTTAGGTATTATGTTTCCATTCCTTAGTTCTAATTTCACATTACATATGAGGCTCATAAAAAGAGATTAAGTCTTGTTGAATGTGTATTTCCACTGGTGTTATGGATTCTACATAGATATCTTGATTATTAGATTACATTTTACAATTTCCACAAAATTATTATTACTCTTACTCTTATTACAGTAAGGAAAAGTTATTGATGTAAACACGCTTTTCTTTAGATGTTAAAGTTAATGTAACTGTTGTGTTATTTTATATGATACGTATGAATCATTGAAAGGATTAAGCTGTTTAATCTGTGAAGTTCACACACTTCAAGTAATATCTGTATAAATGTATTTCATCTCTATATATATATTTCCTGTATTGAAAATGTTAGTTAAAACTCCTTTAGATTTTGTTTACTTAAAGCTACAAAAAATATCTCAAATTGCCTGTTTTGAAATTTTTCTAGTCAATTACTCATCATATTTGAATTGATTTATAAGCAATTAAATGGTTTGTATGAAGTTTATAAGAACTGTCAATATCAGTTTGAAGTTAACACAGATAACAGGATTAATTAACCCATATTTTTCGTCATGTTCTGTTTTGATTATTCACTTTTGAATTAAAAGATAAATAAATTCAGTCCTCCTTTTCAGAACCAAATATATTTAATAATTCAGCAAGACAAGCTGACATTTCAAAATTACTCCTTTACCTCATATGTTTAAAGCTTGAAAGTAAATTAATCGTAAGGTTGCTTTATTTATGTATTCCCTTGCATGCCTTGTAGATTACAAAGTTCTAAACTTTGCACCAAATATTTGCTTCATGTAGTATGACCAAACAAGTCAACCTTAGCTACAAATTGAATTTTGAATGAAATGTCTGGTTGTTTAAATAAAACTAAATGTAAAATAAAACATGATACAATGGTGTCAAGTATCAATTAGAATTATCTGTGAAATTGTGGTGATATTTATCTTTATTCACACAACTGTTTCAAAAGCAGTGTGCAAGTGTTCTGCATATTTAGTTGAGTTGTTTTTTTGATCATTACTTTCCTGGAATAAAGTTTGATCTTACTCAATAAACCTCTTGCTATAAGTTCAGTGTGACATCTTCAATCAATTTACTATGTCTGATAAATGTCTTTCAAGAGTGTGAAAGATATTTACACAACTGTGTTTACTTCTATATTGCAGATGTATTTTTGACTATAACAAGCTGTGATAATTTTATATAAAGATAACCTAATATTACTGCTTTCAGCTTTATAAAGTGTATTTTGGATTGTCACTTTCCTGGGTTAAGGTTTGAACTCCACCAAATATTTCTGTAAGTTAATATAATCTGCAAGTTTATCCTATTTTAATGTATAATAGGAATAATTAGAAATGTAGGATTGTGAGATGTTGTATTAGGATTTTTTTTTTTCTAAATTAGTGATGTAATATACCATTTTCATACCATGGATGAATTTTTCTGCTACAGAAAGATACTGGTTGAATGAATAAAGATGTTTGTTTTAGACTTCTTTAATTTTATTCTTGTATTATTTGAATATAATTGAGCCAGCAGCAGAATATTTCTTGAGAGTGAAATATATTCTGAATACTTTAAAAAGTTGCAAGATCTTTCACAGAAAAATATTAAGTTTTTGCAAAACATTTCAAATATAATTTTTAAACAACTCTTTATATAATTCAGTGTGATATGGCAGAATTGATTTGCCAGTGTGTGTGTGCACTTAATATTTTTAATTGTGAAAACACTTTGAAAGAGAGGGTATTTTACATACACTCTCTTTTTCAAATTAATTTTCATAGCAATTAGAAAAATTGTAATATAAATATATGCATAAGCATTTTTGTATAAGTATTATATATGCAGTATATTCTAAGGCAGCATTTCTTAAGTTATGGACTACAATCCAAAACTGGTTCATTGGAATATGTGAAAGGACCATGAACAGACTCTGAAATAGATGTAAGTATTTAATAAGCCAGATGGATTTTGTACTCAGGCTATTTACTTGTTTGTGACTGGCTAGTGATGTTTACAAATGGGTCCTCAGATTGAAAAAGGTTGGGAACCACTGGTATAAAAGTTTAAAAAGTGTTGCCCAAAGTAATTAATATATTTGTAAAGTAGTGATTATACCATCAGAAAGACTGAATTAGGAAAATGTTTTTCTGTTATTTTCTATACAGTAAATGCTTTTTTTGGATCTCTATTTCACATGATTCCAAATACATATGAAATGCTTAGATTTGGGGCATGAATGTTAAATAATTTTTTACATGCTTGTGGTTGCTTGTGTTTTTAAGAACTCAATCCAAGAAGGGCATCTCAGATTAAAAATCAATCTTGTATTAAAAGGCAAATTATATTTAAAACATTATTTATCTAAATCAAACTTGTTAAGCCATATCTTATTTATAAAATATGGCATGATAATTCAATGATTTTTAATCATTTTTATGTTGTAAGAGTTACACAAGTATGCTTTTCTGTTTTGATATTTATTTTCATTGTCAATCTGAAATGCTTATTTGAACATTTTAATATTGAGTTTTCTGGTTGAAACATGAACACTATGAAGTGGAATGCTATTCAGTGTTCATGTTCTAGTGTAGAAATTGTGATCTAACAAAAGAAAATAATTCTAAATTGGACATGAGTTAGCATACTTCAATGATGTTTTAAAAATGTTTTAAATGAAGAGCTACAAATGTTTTGTGTAGAAACTGAAAAATGAAATTGAGGATCTCTGAAAGAGTTTTATTTTGCCAGAATTACAGCATCATTTTGTTTAATCAGAAGTTCACAAATTTGCAATGGACAAAAACATATTTTACTTTTTTTTTATTTTACTTACAAGATTATTTGAAAAAAAACACAACAAAACACAATGTGAGCAGAAATTTAGAATAGCCACGATCTAACATTTATCATCCTTAATAATAACAGTATGCAACTATAAGTATTTTGAGTATTTTTCAAGATACATTGTGTTTTGGTACTATTATTAACACTCCTTTTTACATCTAACATAAAGTAAAAATATTAATGTATATATAAAGGAAATAGAAATTTTGATTTTCATAATAGTAAATAGATTAAAAGTTGTAAAAAAATTACTAGTGACAACAAACAGTAAAAACACATCTGGGTTTTTGTAAATTTGGAAACTACATCATTTAATATTAGTCTTCTGCACATTCATAACTTAAATACAACAACATAATTATATATTAGATCAACTGAAAATAAATTACCTTTGGGTCAAGTTTACTTCAGTTGATTCCATTTAAAACATACAATTTACAGCTAACATTTAGGGTGTGAAATGTACAGCCTTTTTTTTATCTTTGCATATATTTTATCACTGTCATTATTTACAATAAAACTCAAACAACTATGTAGTTTCTTAATGATTGCAACTCTTACTGTTCACTAAAATGCTTCTGGGAAGGGAAAAGTGTGAAACTATTGGAGCTAAGGTAGTAAAGAAAATGCTGATAAAATGGCCCCACAATTGTCACTAATTTACTGTTTACTAACATAATGCAGGGCATGACAGAGTAGTAAGTACAAGATTACATGAGGTTTTACAAGAAGTACAAAAAGCATTTCCGGTGGGTTGGTAAGATTTAAAAACTTTTGTTTTTTTAATCAAAGAAGAGAAAAATACTCTTAGGTTTTGGCAAGCAGGCCACAAAATAAGTCGTCAATTCTTATTAAACAAACCTTCAGTTTCCTCTGTACAGACATACATAGATTCCTAAAGAATCTTTCTTATTGGCAAGATTCAGGAATATTTTTCAAGCTGAAATGAGAAGTTTTATTTTCCGTATCTTCCTATCCAATGTAATTGAGGGAACTTGTAAAAATCAATACTTTGTAACACATTTCAGTGTATTAATTTTCAGTCAAACACACTATTGTATAAGGAAGATGAAGTCTGTTTCAAAAGCTATATTTATGTATTTTTATTCTTAAAAGCAGTATTTTCCAAACTGTTGTCATGGCAAGTCACTAGGGGTGTCACACACCACACATGCACACACACACACACAAATTAACCCAAAATTACAAAAACAAACTTGCATGTGGCAGTAAGGGTGTTTGAATAAATTAAGATAAGTAGATTACAGTGTTGTCAGTGAAAAAAGTTGTAGAGCCACTGCTTTAATGTTACTTGCCAATAAACTCTGGAATTTTCCAGTCATTCTGAGTCTTGTCTATGATATTATTAATTATTTGGAATTACTGTGTATTTTCAATATGTTGAGTATAGCACTGATATCTAAAACATGTTCCAAATCTGTGTTTATTCAGGGGTCTTTTTGTTTAAATTCTAGTGGGGTATTTTGGACCTACCAATACCACAAAATGGGGGATATGTCTACATTTAAAATGTAGTATCAATACATCATAAAAATACTACAGTTGAAAACCTCAGTATGCATATTTGATATATCTAGCGCTAACAGGACTTTTTTTTAATTCGTGGTCTATTATGAGCAATATATTATGTATATAGGTACTGCTAAGTGGTTATCCTGGTTTAGTATATTACTGGCATAATAATTTGTCTCTTGTTACACAAGTAAAATATATTTTAATATTAACAACTTTTCTAGATATATAACAATGAAATTCCATAACCGTTTGGAGCAGAAAAACAAATTGTGTTATACCATTATAGTCTGTCTGTATAATACTGTACCACATTTTTGCTCATAACGACGCTTGATACATATATATAGTAGATACTGTTAGCATTGACAGTTCGTATCTGTTACTGTCTATAACCCGTATATTACACTAGTAGCTTATATATATATGGTCGAGCACCAAGAGTTAGCAATGTGCATGTAACAAATAGTGAAAAGTGCATGTAAAACCAGCCAGTTTTTCAACAAATGAAAACTTTCAATTAATAACCAACTTTAAAATTTTCTACAAGTTAGCTTTATTCCTCTGTAACTTGTGAAATCTATTTCTAATGTAACGTAGAACATATCTAGCATTGATAACGTTTCAGTGCTAAGTTGAAAATGATTATATTTTGTTAATCTCTAATATAAACAACTGTTTTGTTTTTTGTTTGTAGATTTTTCTATTACTACCATTGTTAGAGGAAAACGTGACAAAAAAAATGTTTATTCCACTTGCTTTTTCAGAATCTACCAAAAACTTTTACTTGCCTAAAATATGCTGAACGAACACAAACAAGCCGAGCCTGTCTGTAACAGGCTGTTTGGTCCCCTCGTAATGAATCTCTCACATCCTTGGAAATTGTGAAACTCTCGAAGGGACTGAACTAAATCGGTATATTTACAAAGGGCGTCACGTCATTATATTCAGATTAGCTCGAGTAATCGTCCAAGTTCCATTACTTCCTACGTTGATTTTGTTTGTTTTTCCCCGATTTCACGAAAGCCTTATACGGTGATGCCTATTACAGTTACCACATAAAGCTTAGTTTGGAGAGGAATATCAGTATTTCACGTATATTCGCTTTGCTTCTTTGTTGAAATTTATACGAAAGTTGAAGGCATATTAATTTTAACATCTGCCTTCACTTAACACAATGACTGCAGTGAAACACATTAACTGTTGTTGTCCTTCACTATTTTACAACCTTTACTCGTTTTTCGAAGAGAACAGCTTCATACAAATTACACCAGTAGGCAGTAACGACATTCATTATCTGGTGAACACAATAATAATTTGAATTATGTCATCATTTGAACTATGTTACTTTGCTCGAGCGATGTATATTTTCTGGTGCTGAAGAAATGTCTTCTCATATCTTTAGGTGTTAAACAAATGTGCTATAATTAATTTGATCCATTACTGCTGACAACTAACAAAACCTCGTGGCTGTCGGGAATTTTTCAAAGCTACCCAGCGAGACCAGCTCCTAGGTTTCACATAAAGGAGATTCGGTTATCCACATATATTGTTCGATATTCCTTCTTCGTTGTCTAACTTCAAGTGCAATGCTATCGCAGGAATTTAAACAGCAAAGTTAGGAATTAGTACAATGTTTCGACCAGGTTAAGGGAATGTTTGCTATACTATTTTTAAAATAAGTATGCTGTCTATTATTCAAATACACTTGGACTGGACACGATATATTATTTTTCTTATTTATTTTCAGTAAAACTTTAACTGTAGTTGTTTGTTGTTTTTTTTTTGTGGTGTAAGAACAATTATATTTTTATTACACTATATTTCAAGATACTTTCAATTCCAATTTTTAGAAAGCATTAAACGATTTTAGGATATCAGACGTGAGATCATTATTCCTTGACTGACTTATGTCTATATGGTTACGTGTGTTTGTGTATATATATTTATATAGACACACACACACACATGTACATAGTTTTGAACTATAGTAACCACTGGCTCTTATTTCTTTTAAACGCAAGCTTAATATAGGGTTGAACTGGATTGAATGTAAGTTATGTGACCACATCTCTTCTGTTGACCATGAACGATAATGGGGGCAAAATGTGTTACATAAAGAAAGTCTAAACCATGGATATAGATAAGTCGTATACGAATTATTGGAAACTTTGAGTATTTTGGTGATATATGACGCATGGTGTTGTTAATTTAGTCATACTTTATAGTTGTAGTACACATAATTGTATCAAGCAAACAAACACTGAATCATTTTTTGTTTGTTTGGAAGTTGAGCACAAAGCTACAGAATGAGTTATCTGTTCTCTACCCATCACGGCTATCGTTGTAAGCCCACAGACATCCCGCTGTGCCACTGAGAGGTGGGGAGATGGCTGTAACTGAATCGCATGCTAGGACTTGTTGAGAATTTCACGTCTGTACTTCAATATTGCGAAAGACTGTTTTTATAAATCATAAGGAAACGAAGAGGTTGGAATAATAACGTATGTACTGTGCCACAGAATGATACATCGCTAGGAATATTTTATGGTGTGCTTGGGCTGAACCATCTCTTGCAGAAAATGCAAAGTCAACATGATTAATTACATTGATATGGAAGTTGACACATTAGTGTTTTCCACCTATCAACAAACCTGATAAGTAGTTTATCTGATCTTTCGACGTTATTTTTATTGTTACTAGTCGGGGTACCCGGACCCTCAACGGAAGTTATGCAAATTCACGATTAATGAAAGGTTATCTTAGGAGAGGAAAAGTTGTTTCCTTTATATATAATTAAAAAACAAACAAAACACGCACACGCCTAAGATACCCATAAAAATAGCAAAATAAAATGTGAAACCATAAATTTGTATGTATCTCCTTATAGACTCAAAAAAACATGCCAAATTTGCTATCAATAGCGGCGAAGTAGTGGGTTAAAAAATACGCAGAAACACTAATTAAAACCGCGAAATACAAAATTGAAAATTTGTGTGCGTTTCCCCATGGACCTGCTTAACCTCCACACTAATTTTGGTGAAGGTCCGTCGATACCCTGCAAAGTATTTATATGGACACACAGCAGACAGTACTATTATATTCATATAGAGGGGGCCAGTGTATTAGATCCGTGTAGAAAGTATTCATGGCGTCATATATGAACGTTGAGAATGGAGACAAGTAAAGTTTTCCGTGACAGGAGGCGGAGCGGAAAAATCATTACACTTATTGCAAATTTACATGCACACGGGATAAAAATGTCGCAAAGTTGAGGGGTTGCTTATCCCGTAATGAAAAAAAAAACACGTTTTTCCCGTATCATATAAGCAAGAGTTATATTTTAATATGATGTTCTATTTAAACAGAAGACTGGTATGACCCAGTGGTTAAGGCACTAAAATCATATTCTACGGGTCTCGCGGTATTCGAATTCCCTGACCGAATATACTTGTCCCTTTAGCCATGTGGTCGTTATAATGTCGGTCAATCTCTCTTTTGGTTAAAAAGGAAATCAACATTTGGCGGTTTATCACATCTAAATTAGGAGCAGGTAGCACAGATAGTTCTCACGTAGTTTTTGTTTAAAATTGAAAACAAAAAAGGTTAGTATTAGTAAGTACCTGTTTTGTGTATGCTTATTCCAAGGAATTTTCATATTAAGCAAAAAAAAAAAAGAGTAAATGGTAGTTTTAACATTGAAAAGTTAGTTTTTAATATTAACATTGTGCCGACTAATTTTTGTTTTTTGTTTTCTGATGTGTGTATGAATTTTAAATATGCTAGTGAACATGTTCTTACTTTCGTTTTAAATATCACAGTCAACACTGTTATTCCATTAGAAGTTGCCGCGAGTACTGATTGGTTGCTCCCACTTCATCATCGCTTATGCAGTAGGGATAGATATGGCCATTTGGTTCATTTAACTCCAAAGATGCTTTTGTTTAAAAATACAATACAATAATGTTTTATGATAAGCTATACTATAACATCACCCTTTTCGCTGGGTGACGTTGATATGTTTTAAACCAAGAAATGATAAACAAGAACCCGTGGTTGTAAAATTGTTCTTAATTTCAGACATCTGATTAACCAAAACCTAATGCATTTCATTGGATCTTTGCATTATTTAAATTGACATCTTTTTGTGAATTTATTAAATATTTTAATAAATACATAAAATATGTACTACCTGATAAAATGTCAGCCTCCGATATAAAATGAATATCAAATTTGTATGTTTAAAACATCTTTATGTGTTAGGCTTTTGGTTTATCCATTTTAAAGTGTAATCTGAAAAATAAATAAATAAAGCAGGAGGTGAAATAACTTTATAACTTTACATCGAACAATATATTTAAAATATGCAAAGTTGAAAAAACATTTCAATGTTTTAGTAACGAAATGTCTAAACGGAAAACAAATTTCGACACATGAAAACACCTCATCTTTGCCAAGAAACCTAGTTGAAAAATCAAATCAAAGAGACTGAAGTAATTTCATTTAACAAAAACAACGAAAGGAAAAGTAACCAGGAAATTTGCTCGTCTTTCTTAAACCTTCACATACAATAAATTATTATTTATGGTAGAGATGCCGCTGGATACCATCACATAAAACTCATACCCAGGATGTATTTTGCACTATTCCAATTCTATTTCGGTAAACTTCAGCACATTGCTTTTCAGAACTGTTAACCTTTGCTTTAATTATTTTGTCTGATAGCTGCGTACCAGGGTTTAAATGTCGTTTCTTTCCCATATCTAATGGCGCCCCTTGTTGAGCGTAAAGAGGACATGACATCAGAGTCTGCGGGGCAGTTAAAAAAATATTCGTGACAGATAATCAGCAGATAACAATGCACAGCGAAATAGTACAAATTATAATATTTGAGAAAAACTTAGCATTTTTTTACCTAAAATATAATTATTTAAAATATTTCATAGTATCCTGAATATTTCATCATTTCACTCTCGCTGTATAGTTTGTTTGGAATTTCGCGCAAAACTACACGAGGATTATCTGTGCTAGCCGTCTCTAATTTAGCAGTGTAAGACTGGAGGGAAGGCAGCTAGTTATCGCCAACTGCTGGGCTACTCTTTCACCACGGCTGAAAGGGCGAGGATTTTTGGTGTGATGGGGATTCGAACCCTCGGATCAGGAGTCGAGTGTTTTAAACACCTGGCTGTGCCAGTCCCTCATTGTATAATATCTCCTTGTAGATGGAGAAATAAGACCAAAGCTATTACCTATTCTTCTCACTGTATAACGTCGCAGAATAGGTTATAGTTTTGGTCTTGTTTCTACATCTACAAGAAGATCCGGTTCTCATACGTAAATAATTTGTTAACTTTGTAATAGTTTTTTTTTTATTCTATTTATGCTTCGCCTTAGGTTATCAACTTTTATTCGTATGTACAATATCTATGTAAACTTTTAAATTATCTGAAACAAGTGTTTTCAGTTTACCTCTTTTTACACATAGAAATAATTGCTAGTAATTGTTTCTATATTTAACCCAAGACACTATAATTACTTATAATATTGGCACACAAAAAAATAATTTAAATAACACTGTAGTATAACATTGTTTATACTAGTAATTATTAGTATTTTGTTAACCATATTCGGAGAGTTTGGTTTTACAAAATATTTCTAGAAATTCGTGCGTACTTACTTGTATGAAACGATCCCAGTGAAACTTAAAACAAACACTAAATGACCACAGAAAAATTGAAGACAATGACGTGATACTGATACTTCCTCTCCAAGTCTGAAAAGAACAACAAACTAAATATGACCTCTATTTACTTGTGGCAGACTATATTTTGTTCTAGTTCAGTAAATTCTATGTGATATTTGGAATTTTTTGTTTGTTTGACACGCACACAAAACATTTTTGTACAAAGTTTAAAGATGTCGCAACAAAACTGTCTTCCTAACCTTTTTAATATGCCGTTTAATATTTGTGTAACACCATAAGAAAGAAATAGCAAAAGTAAGAAATAATTTTAAAATTACTATCTTTAAAAAAATTAGAATTATAAAGTGAATTTGGCAGTTTAGTCGGCCGAAACAACCTAAAATATATGAGATACTAAGTAATATGGAACGGATATTTGGCATACTTTTTCAATTAACGAAAGTGAAAAAATAAAATATTTTTATAAGATTCAAAACATCTCTTAGTGAAAATTTTGTACTAACTCGTGGTGTACTGCAATGTTTCATGTGGTGTCAGTTTCTAAGTTCGTTAACTTACAGAATAAAATATGATGTTAATATTAAATCTTAAGATATGTAATTGTAGGAAGATTAATTGTATCATAACATATTTCTATTAAAAACATAGTTTAAAAAAATTGGGCATTGTAATTTTTTCTTTTCGTCAACACAAAATATAAAGATTCAGACCAATAATTAAGAAAGTGTTCATAGTGTTGTCACACGTTTTTTTAACTCCCTTTTAGCATTTTTGGAAGCTCCATTCTTGGTAATGAATATGATATTAAAGTAAAAGCATATGTAAAGCACCATCTTGGTTTTTGTATTCAGGTGTATATTAATACAAGTAAATATTTCTTAATTCTGGTGTTACTGAGGTTTAACTGCATTTTAAAGAACGTTGCTTCAAGTTTCGTACTGCTCTTTGAACTATATCGATCATGCTTAGCCTAATGGCTATTTCAGACGTACCGACACATGCATATGGACCTATTTTTATTCAATAATCACACATCAGTTTAAAATACCTCACATTTTCACCAAATTAGCAGCTTCCTACAATGCGTTATGATTGACTGAACAAATGTCAACTTCAGTATCACATTGGTCCAGAAAATGTACGAGACTACATCATTTTGGGTGAACATGCATCTAGATTTTTCTAGAAGGCAACCTCCTCTACTAAAATATTACTTTTTCAAAATTCTAACTCAAACGTAGTCTTATAAGTTTGCAATCTTGCTATTTTCCAATGCCGCAATTTCTATATTAACAACGTAGGGTCAAATGGGATTGTTGTGATTTTGGCTTTTCAGCCATCTTTCTCATAAAGACTGCTGTTGGTTGAGGTGTGGCTAGAAGGTAATGAACGTTTGGCTTTTTAATTTTCATCAGTCTCAAATCTTACCTTATGAACAGTTTTAGGAGATATACTTAATTTCATCACAACGACTTTGGTGACAGAAAATTCTGTTTTGATCATACCATTCATCCTACGAATGGGAACATTGCTCTGAATCGGTTAGGGTGTGATTTTGAAGCCAGTTGCTGTTCAGATGCTATACTGGGCTAGTTTATCTGCTGAGAACATTGAAGGCTACCTTCTTCCAAACGATACGTCCATTTCAATGTTCGAATATCTTTCTCCAGAAAGGACTTCGACATGTTCATACTGCCATACTTGACACATTGCAGCATTTCCTGATATATGATCGGGAATGCAACAAATATGTAGGTGTTATAAATCAAGTTGGTGGCACCATGGCTCTCATCTTTTGTAATACGTACTTCACTACCATAAGCAAGTTGTTCAAATAAGGCGCGATTAACCCTCTTTATTAAAGTCGTCGTTACACTTATTTGCCCTACCCCATCATTCTTCCTCTAAGAAAAAAAGAATAAATACTACATTTAAGAATAGCACGATATTTAATTTGATTTTAAACAATTCATTTTACGTGCACTTCATAACCTATACATTTAATAGATAGAATGATAGATATTAAACTATTAAGATTGGTGCTTCAATAGAGAAAACAATTGACGACAAATAAAACCATTGTTTGGTTTGTTTTAAGCAAAGGAACTTAATGTCAGGTGAGTGGACGAACGCAAACATACACGAATAATTAGTGAACAAGGTTTTAACAAATGTTAAAAAAATAATCCACTCTTATGAAGAATATATTAACTCTAGGTGGTCAGTGATTATTGTAATGTAATGAAACAGTGATCTAACAAATTATTAAATATCAAGTCAGATATTTCGACAGAATCATGAATACTTACATAATGATACCATACTGACATCACTCTCGTTCCTGAGGTGCTGTAAAAGTGAATAAAATCATTGAATAGCGTCCTCCTTCATTTAAGAAAATTAGAAGTTAAAGCATAAAAATAATACAAAGAAATAATAAGGCAAACACTTAGTGACACCATTAATTTTGAGGCGTGTTAAGGGATGTTTTATGCTGTTATCAGCAAATCGTAGAATGTTTATCATTGGTTGATAGCCCTTGAATCTTTGAGAACGTCAACTAAACATACTTTCTAAAAAGCCTTCATGTTTTGTTGTTTTTTAAATTCAGATATTTGTGACAAGTCATTCAAGCAACATTTAAAGTCGTGTAATTAAACATAATCTCGTTTCTCATTGGTTCTACCATTGCATATAGCTCTACCACGATAGGTACCTTCATGTACTCCGATAACATAAAATAACTGGGTACATGTGTCTTACACTTAAAACCCTAAATCATAGTTTTGACTAAAATTTTTAAATAGTAACTTGATACTGTTAAATCATCATCAGAATCTAATAGTTTCAATGGAAGATTAACTTAACAGAACTTAATGTTTTCAATCAAGTACATTTCCGTAAATATAAGCTTAGCTTACGTGAGTCTGATAGGTTATAATTAAACTACACATAAAGCACTTACTGCATCACCTGACAGCCTAATAAATGGAACTTGATTATCTTGATATTGGTACGTTCAGATGTGGCTGTGTTAATGATTTTTTATCATTATCAGTTTATTAATTTATTTACAAATTTAAATGATAACTTGTTACAAAATCATTACAACGGTTTTCGACAAAACTTTGCACTTCTTTAGTTGTAAACATAATTTTATAACTAGCAATCAAAACTTGCTTTTTTATTTCTCGAGAACAAAATAAAAGATGAGCTCAGACGATATCGAAACTTTCGTTTATGGATAACTCAATGGTTTTGATGCCTGATAAAAGGTCAAGGTCGCATCAAAAGCAAATGTGGAGTAAATAACTGGTGTTATTCTACTATACGATTGGTTTGTTTTGAATTTCGCGCAAAGCTATTCGAGGGCTATCTGCGCTAGCCGTCCCTAATTTAGCAGTTTAAGACTAGAGGGAAGGCAGCTAGTTATCACCACCCACCGCCAACTGTTGGGCTACTTTTTTATCAACGAATATGGGATTGACCGTAACATGGCTGAAAGGTCGAGCATGTTTGGTGTAACGGGGATTCGAACCCGCGAATTACGAGTCGAGCGCCATAACTACCTGGCCATTCTACAATAAGAAAGAGCTGACGTTAATTTTTATAAAAGTTCGCGTGTTGTACGTATCGCTAAACAGGACACTAATTCACAAAGAAATGGCCTTTTAATGTCTCAGGGATGAGCTTGAAAGTGTAAAAATTTGCTCCATGGTGCAGACATGATCAAATAGTTCATTGTGCAACTTTGAGTAAACTAACAAATAAAATATACTTCTCTATACAAATTGTACAATGTTCTTTCATGATTATCAAGATGCTGTGTGCGTGTTTTGCATTTAGAAATTTAATTGAAGTGTTTTACAAGGTCCAGCTTTTTTACGTTACGAGCAAAACGTTTTATGACATACTAAACTTTCATAACATAACTACATTATTATTTTCGATTGGAATATATCTGATGAAAGGGACACAATACGACTTTGCAAGTAGGTAATTTTAATATAATTCTCAGTATTATTTTGTGTATCAACGCACTGTTTTAAATGAAATAATTAAATCAACCTTCGTAGATATTTAAACGTTTCAAAAAACCACCCAATCCTACACAAGGTTGTGTGTGTGCCTCTTCGGATCCCAGATTATTTGAAGTACCAACATTGTATTTCACACTAGATAAAGCAGATGTAGTTTGGTTGACATGTTGTAACAAATGCTTCTTTACGTTCACTCATGGATTCTTAGAATTACTGGCTTAGTTTTATCTTGTTTGTTCTGTGTTTGCTTAACGAGCTTTAAGAAGAAAAAAAGATAAAATTGCTGGTTCGTCAGATCTTGTGAATGGAAATAAATTGAATTAAGATAAAATGATGTTTATGATTGTGTGTTTTATTATACGAAAGCCACATAGGGCTATCTGCTTAGCCCACCGGGGGGAATCGAACCCCCAATTTTAGCGTTATAAATCTGTAGACTTACCGCTGTAAAATTATTATTATAAATTAATTGAATAACGTTTCATTGTTTAATTTGATTCACACCATAACGGTCGTTGTAAATGAAATTTGTAATATATACACCACTATTGCTTCTGTCGTATCCTAGCCAATATGGAGAGCCATAGTACCATGCAGATAATCTCGTTGTCACTGAAGATGATAGATGCAGTGTGGTTAACATTATATTTTCATTTACTTTCAATCATACTTTTAAAACACTTCTTAACAAGAAAAGTAGATACGAAATAAAAAAAGTGTTAGCAACCCAGGCGTTATGAAACTGGAAGATAAACTCAAGAAACTTAACAGCAAGAAAAATTCAGTTGTTTTATTATTTCTTAAAAACTTGTGTGACGTTGCGTACGATATGTTTAAAGTGTGCAGATCAAGATGAAATACAAGCTATGTTTGGCATATTCAGTTCAGTTCTATTCTGAAAACATGTTTTTCTTGTCCTTGAAAAATCAGACTGTAGCATTTGCAGAACCTATAGAGTACAAAGGTCCAAAGAATATTTTAACTTCCTTGAAGTAATATATCCACGACTAGACAATGTACTAATGTAGTATCATGCCCAATAGATGGCACTATGTCAGCAAATTTGAATTTAAACAAATAAAAAAATAAGAAACAAACGATTTGAGAAAAAGACTGTTTGTTTGAAGTTACACACAAAGCTATGCAATGGGCTATTTGTGATTTGACCACCACAGGTATCGAAACCTGTTTTCTAGCGTTGTAAGTCTGTAGATATTTAACTGTACCATTGGGGTGAAGGAGTGCGTAGAAGGCTGTTGATTTGAGAACTGTTTCAACTTGTTTGTTTGTTTTTGAATTTCGCGCAAAACTACACGAGGTTTATCTGCGCTAGCCATCCCTAATTTAGCAGTGTAAGACTAGAGGGAAGGCAGCTAGTCATCACCACCCATCGCCAACTCTTGGGCTACTCTTTTACCAATGAACAGTAGGATTGACCGAACAGTATGACGTCCCCACGGCTGAAAAGGCGAGCATGTTTGGTGTGACGGGGGATTCGAACCCGTGACGCTCGGATTTCGAGTCAAGTGCCTTTACAACCTGGCCATGTTAGGCCCTGTTTCAACTTTGTAATCATCAATTGCACTTACCCTTCAGCTTTATTCATTACTAGAAGAATTCGAGACATAGGACGATAAATTCTTATTAATTTTCAATTTGAAAATAAAATCCAAATATTTTATAAATATGTTTCTTTAAAAGTTCATTATACAATAGTTACAATATATTTATAAAGCGTGTTCATAATTTTTCTAATATTTCACGAAAACAACATTCTTTGTATATATTTGATCATCTTCTGTGAGTGGCCCTTAATTGGAATTTTGACTTATTTATATTTTTATGTTATGTTCAAATCTGTTTTTATATAAAACCTTATAGCTTGAAACACCCAGAAAAAACGATTGTCGACGAAATGTTTCTATTTGATTAATTGTCTAACCCTATGATTTATTAATTATTATGGTAAATAATTTGTTACTGAAGGGCAAATTCACAAAGATATAACTTATCACAAAAAATCCTTATAAATGTTTTGATTTAAATTTTACGAATCTTTTACTAAAGGTGTGAAACATCAACAACAATGTGTTTTGACAGTATTTATTGGGCTGAATAGATACTTAAGCTGTTTTTTCTAATATGCATACGGTAAATGGTGTTCATTACTTAAAGTATAATATTCTCCCTGGCTTAATCTAGAATTATATTTGAGTTTTTAAGATTCAAAGAACTTGTTGTAAATATTATGATAAATATATAAAAAATCAAATAGAATAGTAAAAGATTAATATAAATTCCCAATTTCAATGTGACTTTAACACGAGAATTATATATGATAGTTGTGTGATATAACCAACGTACACCGAGTTCTTTGTGATCAAATGTCAACAAGTAATTCAAATCTGTAACATAAACTATTATGTTCTTTTTTTAATATTGTGATATCTTGTTCTAAATGTGATGAGATTTGAAATCGAGACTTCTGCTTGAGACAAATAACTGAGCCAATTTGAACTTTACCAACAGAGTCGAGCATTACAAACAGAGAGTGGCTATTATATACATAGATGATGAAATTGTCAATAGCCATTTTAATTTAACTGGATATCTTCCCTTGTCTTTTTTTTGCGTGTATTTTTCTACTCATGACGACGGACGCCTAGCGCTAGACCTAACGTATTAATTACTCTTTCAAGAACATGAAAACTTGTAATTCCTAAAAAGTCACCCGCTTCTTAGAATCACCCCTTTTTAAAATCTGATAAGTTGTTTATTGTAAAGACAGTTTTAAAGATATAATGAATTTAAACCTATAGATATACTCTGCTTAACAAAAAGTTAACTTTTGTCGTAATAGACACATAATGTGAAATAACACAACAAACACTATTTTTGTTTTGGAATAAGAGAATATATACTCTGAGAGACAACAGTTTTCTAGATGTGAACGAACTATATGATCAATAAATTTATGACAAAATTATTTTATTTCCAAACAGTTGTAATGTAGCATATGCAATGAAGTTAAAGGTGATAAGACAGATTGATTTTTGTAATAATCAATCTAAGGTATGTAAAAATATATAACCTAAAACCTTTAGATCTAGATGTCAAGATTTTCCTCTTAACTCAATTTGATCTGGAGTTTAACCTTTTTTAAAAAAACTACCAGTTTGCAACCATTGTAACGAAAGTGTTTGACCATCAGTGTGATCTTAATATTTGAGCTTCGATTCATCAAAAATTAATAAATGGATCTTTCGTACCAAATTTTATCGAAATCAGATGAAAATCTGTGCAGTTATGCTATTAACATATTCATTCACACGGGAATGAAAATGACAGTCCCGCCGACAGGAAGAGATAATAAATTTTGATTTCATACTGACTCAGTTGATGTTTTCATTAAACATAAAAATATAAAATTAGTTAAAAACGAAATACACGAGTTTAAGAAATTGTTTTTATATAAGCCAATAACAGTTTCCAATAAAGGAAAAGTAAACTGATACATCCAGGGGCGTAAGCGAAAATCTATAAAGGGTGATGCTCCTTTTAGAGGAGTGTGAAATAAGTGTAAAAGTCAGGGGCATGCCTGTTGGAGAAACATTTTCCTTTTCGCTCAAAATGGTACATTTTGACAATCTTTAAAGGTTGTTTCACACTTTCATTACATGTTTTATACACAGGCACGTGCATAGGGGGCCAGACCGTTTCCGTAGCACCTGTCTCTTACTTTTCCACATGAGAGACGTCAGTTGTTTCATACAAAGGAATATTAGTGTGCAAATTATCGACACAAACACAATTTTATAAACATTACGATTAAATTCCAAATTCTGTACTGTTTGCGAAAATTCAGAATTAACTTCAAAGATATACTTAGTGCATGTACATTCTTAGGCATTTTAACCATAAATTCAGGCAAACTATGTCCATATATACCAATATTTGAAACAAGAATACAGATTTATGTAGAATTAATTTGAATACAGAGAATTATGGAGTTATTTTCAACAAAAATGGTTACATTAGTAAAATACTGCTTGTTTTTATGTGTTTAAACACAAAGTCACACAGTAGGTTATTGACATACCACGGGGATTCGAAACCCGAATTTTAACGTTTTAAGTCCATTAATAAAGTAAATGATACAATACATGACAGAAAAAATAGTTTATATAGATGTTTTGCTCTTGGAGAAATATCATACTATTGTTTGTTCATCATAATCTTTCATAAACATGTCTAAAGCCTACCTATTTCTAACATTAACTATAATTCTATCATAATTTTAAAGAGCAAAACAGTCCTCACGATCTTTTGCTATCTATTTTATTATTATCTTATGAAAAATAAAGCATTACCGCTCCTTGGAATTAGTTTCCTTACAGAAATTTGATATTCCTTTAACAAGCTTAAGTAGAGGATGAAGCAGGAATTATTCGCCAATAACAGATGAAAATAAGATGACTATAACATGTAGAATACTCAATGCTTTGAACATTATACAGTCGGAGTTTATAGGAAGCCAGCCTATTTATTATCTACGAAGTGAAAGAATATAAAAAAAATCAAAACACACATGCACATACAGGTTATCAGAAGCTAAATGTGAAGAGTTAATTTGCACAGTCGCTTTATGTTGGGTATATATGCTGCTTTTCAGTTATCCAGAACATCCCAAAGTCGAATACTGGCTAATAGCCAAAACATATAGTGAACTGAGCTGTCTCAGGTTTACCTGAATAATAAATTCCTTAACTTTCTGGCTTTCTCACTAGCAAAACAAATACAATTAGAATTTCCAATTACAGAATGTTACTCTATTGCAGAAAAGTCATAAAGGTAGTATTATAAAATTAACTAAAGGACTGGTATGACTGAGATTATGTTCAAACATCAAACTTTAGAAAGACGAAGTGGGGAAGCTAGCAATATGGGGATTTTATTGATTACGAGAAACCCACTTGAAATAAAAATGTATCTCAGAACGGCTGTTATGGGTATTAACACTTTTACTGATAAGGAGAGAACAACGTTTCGACCTTTCTTAACCTGAGGATGACCTGGAAAGGTCGAAACGTTGTTCTCTCCTTATCAGTGAAAGTGTTAATACCCATACGAGCCGTTCTGAGATACAATATGAGGATTTTATTCTCCATATAAATTCGAGACAACTTTGTCTGCTATGTGACCATTAGCCGGATCAAGTGATAAGTCCGCTTCCATCACTGTCTTGCTTGGTTCATTTTTTCAAGTTCAATGTAACTTTTTATTCAACAATACATTTTTTCTTAATACTTGTTTGTTTACTTTGTATAAGCTGGTATACATGGGTTACGAGGTTATAGAGTGCTTTCTATAGCCTCATAAATTTCGGACAGAGTAATAATAAAATAGGTAATCAAGGGTCGTGAAGACTGTTTGCTCTATCAGATGATAATTACCGCTAGCACTAGGTAGGCGTTAGGCTTGTTTAAGAAAGAAATCTCAGTTTTGGCTATTAGCCAGTTTTCGACTTTGAGACGCGTTGGATAGCTGAAAAGCGGTATATACACCAGAGATAGAGCGACAATGCCAGATAGCAAGCTCATCATATCTAGCTTCTGATGACCTGTAGAGAAGAAAATCCAGATGAATTTTGTACTACTTTAATACGGGAGTCCTTGCCATCCCTATATAGATTCAATGACTAGCAGACTGTCTTGTCGCCTTTAAATTTTATTACAGATGCGAAAAGAGCGTATAGGTATATTAAAGTACACTGTTTACTTTCGAGTAATAATTCGATCACAAACTTTACTGTATTATTTACATTTTGATGTTTAACACGATAAATAAAGTGGTTTGAAAATGAGTACCAATTAGAAACAATACATTTTTAGTTATATGCACATTTTTATAGTTTTGTATTTAAAAAAAATGAATTAGATTTGCGTGGTTTTTACTGAATTAAGTATCTAAATTTTTGAATACATCGATATTTTAGCCACATGGATAAATGGTTAAAATTCTAAATAAAAAAATAAACTAAGGACATTTTTTTGGAACAGTGGACTGACGTTTAATAAATAACAACTTTTTAAATTTAGATATTAAAGGATTATCTTATTAATAAAGTAGGTCGTTTTTACTTTATACAGAACATCTTTCTCTGTCCATAAAGATGACGTTAACTAGCGTCTTAAATAGAGTATATCCTTATGTTCCATTTAAATGTATTACGAAACCTGCTTTTAAAATACATATGGGGTTCTCGAGAGCAAGCTGTTTCTTGTGGATTACAAGGTTTTTTATCTTAGCTTTGCTAAAGTTTATATGTTGTATCCACCATCCGTTGATTGCAACTTTCTACGATCTAGCTGTGCTAAGAAGTATGTTGAATCCACCATTAGTTGGACTAAAAGTTTTCATGTTTTAACTATGTTAAGGAGAATGTTGGATCCACCAGTTGGAGGTTAGCATTAACAATGAAATAAATAAAACTAACCAAGAAAACCAGAAATGACATCTAGCATAACTTTCAATGCCACAACTGATTTAATGTTTTACGATGTGAATAAAACTGAAGATGAAGTGCAGCTGAGGATTTGTGCTTTAAATTAATGTGTTAAAAAAACGTGTTATCTATCTTAAACCAGCAGTTTTCACCGTATACTTATTCTATTGAATAATGAGCTTTTTTGTTTTATCTTAATGTCTACTGATTGGCTTACTTTTACCCTCTGTAATACAAATAAGATACATACACTCTATTTCCCCCAGTATCCCTCTAGTACTTTTGTAGTGGCAACGATGTCCGACGAATCCAGAGGCGCATCTGCAAGTAAAGAGAAATAAGAAAAATCACCAAACTACGTATATTAAACTACATCTAATTAAAAAAAGATAAAATCCTCCTCGTTTAAACATTTGCAAATTTATTTATTTTTCTAAAGGTGTTATGAATGGGCAATGCCTGTTTGTCTTCAAATTGAAAGAAAACGAAGAAAACGAATTGTTAAGAGGAATAGTAGAAATATTACACGTGTATATACATATTTACATGAAATACGAGTTTTTATTTTTGGGAATTATTTCTATTTTATTTTTTAAAGGGAGGTGATTACATTTGGCCTAATTACTGTGGCTTACAAAATGAAACCATTAATGAGCAAATATACAGTATACTTTCGAAACGAAGCAGACACATCAATACATCAACAAAGAAAATCGGAGAAAAGTATATGTTTTCTCTAAGTTCATAATTATTTGCAACCGGACCAAAAAATATATAATATTAAGAAGCTGCATGGAAAATACCATCCATCCCATAATAGTTCGATAATCGTTAAAAACAAAATGTATAAAAAAAATCACTGAAAGAGTGTAGTTATTATTTAATAATATAGTTTAAATCTGATAGCACGAGAAATACAACGTTTTGGAATAGAAATGAAGTAAAGTGTTTGGGTTTTTATATATTTTTACTTACAGACATTGTCTCGGTGTGAAAAGTAAAGCTTAAAATATATTTTGAGCCGCGAATGCAAGTAAAACTTATAAAATGCATCACTTTAAGAAAACAAGTCAAGAGTCTCTTTCTACTAATAAAAATACCATTTGAAACAAATACTGTAAGTTGGTTTAGTAAAACAAGAGAGCATTAAAAACTGTGTAAAGGAAACTTTGTTATGCTATATATATAAGATCACCAACAGTTCCATATCACAATTATGCTTGATTTTTCTTAATTATAAAGGCAATTTTAATATTTGTATTGCAATGACATATTGGTAATACGACCACGTCAGTCAGATAGAAAAGTACACGATCTTAATCTACTCGTGTTGAGAATGGTGGTAATCAGGTTGTAATTTTTTGTCTCTAAACTAAACAACCAAATCCGTGCCAACCCTTTGAATTCAAGCACCTAGAACACACAACTTACTGGTCCTTGTCTCTATCTTTAACCTACTTTTTTGCGACTTCCTCTGAACCTTTCTTCGGCGTGATGCTACTGAGACAAATGATCCAGACCTCGGTTTTCCGTTATTGGATGGAGGAGAGGAGGACCTTGTGAGTTCTGAAGAATTAAAATTTTATTACTGGCTTGTGTTGTTCTGAGAGCAGAACTGATGCCAACCATTTCACAGTTGTTTTTAAAATACAACATGCTGAACATGTAGTGTTAAGTGTTTTGTCAAGTGTTATATTCAGTTTATAAGCTGGTCTGCAAAAACGAATAGATTATCCCTAATGAACCAATAAAAGAAAATGCTTTCAAACATTGTTTTTTCTTTCGAAAGTATTTTTGGCCATAATCGAGTAACTTTCCAAACTTCTATGATATTCGTACAAAATACTTGATAAATGATAGAATGCAAAAGGAACCTATAAGGTTTTAAGTAAATGAAATCTGCTAGCTATAAATAATTCGAGTGTTTTACCAGCCGCAGAAGTGTTTCATGCCATCAGTAAACCGTTTCGACATATTTAAAATTTATTGAGATAAATAAATATGTGATTGTAGAATTCCTTATGTTCGTGCTTACACTTAAAATACATTTTATTTCCTATTGTGTCTGAAAACCTGTGGAAGCAGTAGATTTCTGTTCGCACAGAAAATGTTCTATTTATTATTTACGTTAAATTCTATTAATATATGTTTATAGAAACTTGAAGAAAGACTTATTAATTACTTCTAATATACATTAATAAAACTTGAAGAAGAGACATGTTAAATTCTATTAATATATAATAATACAAATTTGAAGAAAAGGCATTAAATTATATTAACATATATTAATAAAAAGTTGAAGAAGTGGCATGTTAAATTCTATTAATATATATTAATAAAAACTTGAAGAAGAGGCATGTTAAATACTGTTAATATATATTAATAAAAAACTTGAAGAAGATTGTTTTGATTGTTTTGGTTATTGTGTTTGAATAAAACCTATGTACTTTTCTCTTTCAGATTGTAATAACACCCACATAAGACACCATATTCCATAAGGTAAATGTTTAGATGTGATTAAAACTATATGGTCCTATTGGCTTGTGGTGAGATACAATGCTTTATATATTTCTTGACAAAACTAAAACAAAATAAAATATATTAAAGGCAGGGGAATGAACAGCATTGTTAATAAAATTATAGAATATATAAAAATGTAAGAGTCAGAAAATATACAATAATGGCGTCATCTTTTGGTGTAAAATTTGTTCGAATTTTTTTTTACAAAAATTTAGATTTTTAAATATTGATTGATAAAAGTGCAATAAAAACCTAGCTTTTTTCTTTTAATAATGTTTATAAAATTCTATCAAAACATGACGCTTTCCGGGAAGTATCTAAAAAGAGAAATAATGAAATTCAACATACTATCTATCGTGTACGTCGTATCTTTGTGTTCGCACCGGTGCCCTATATACCCATCGGCACATCTAAGGAAAAAAAAGAATCATTTCTTTAATTAATGTATTAAAGTCATTCAATCTAAAAATGTCGGAAACTGCCAATCAGGTCCCCTTCATGCACAAACATGCAGCGTGTTTATCACTAAATTTAAAAGTACCTTTCTCTTAAATTTGAAAAGAGCGACGTTATTAATGAACGAAGAACGTTAGGTAGAAAGTAGTAAAGTTAGAGAAAAATTTACTATTAACTATAAAAAAATTATAAACGTTTTGGTTAAAATTGATTTAATTTTATCTGTGGTAAAAATCACACCAATCAGTAAGTTCATACGTCGAGAAAGTAAAAAAAGGTAAGATCGTTTACAGTTATGTTACAGACTTCCATGTTATTTCAAATCCAACAGATTTTTTTTACGTATGACAATAATTCTAGTATTTATTATGTGCAAATGCTCTCTTGTAGGTTAACTTATTGTAAGAAAAATGATGAAATATTCAGCTTTCATATTTTGTGATACATCATGATGAAGCATTTCCGGGAAATATTATACTTGACACGCATGCCCTGTCACTATCTGCGTATTGTATCTCAACAAGAAATTTATAAATGTTTGTGATTTAAAAAAATTACACAGAGGACTCCAGTAAAATATAATTTCACAACACAATGTTGTGGAAAATGTAAGCTTTAATTTTTATGTCACCAAAACTTCAGTTTCAAATACCCGCATATTTTTTGTTCATTTTGTTTGTTTCAAATTTCGCGCAAAGCAACTCGAGGGCTATCTGCACTAGTCGTCCCTAATTTAGCAGTGTAAGACTAGAGGGAAAGCACCTAGTCATCACCACCCACCGCCAACTCTTGGGCTACTCTTTTACCAATGAATAGTGGGATTGACGGTCACATTGTAACACCCCCACGGCTGAAGGGGGGCATGTTTGGTGCGACCGAGATTCGAACCCGCGACTCTTGGATTACGAGTCGAACGCCTTAACACGCTTGGCCATGCCGGGCCTTTTATTTTTCGTTCAAACATGCATGATCAACTATTTTGCTGAACAAATTAGTTTCGATTTTCAAAATTTACCTGATTTTGGAAATTGATCCCCAAATTTGTTGACAATCGATTTCTTATTAGCAGAAAAAAGGGCTTAGAATACTTCTAAAATGTAATTCCACCTTGGCCCGGTATGGCCAAGCGTGTTAAGGTATGCGACTCGTAATCTGAGGGTCGCGGATTTGCATCCCCATTGCGCTAAACATGCTCGCCATTTCAGCCGTGGGGGAGTTATAATATGACGGTCAATCCCACTATTCCTTCCTTGGTAAAAGATTAGCCCAAGAGTTGGCAGTGGGTGGTGGTGACTAGCTGCCTTCTCTCCAGTCTTACACTGCTAAATTAGGTACGGCTAGCATAGATAGCCCTCGTGTAGCTTTGTGCGAAATTCAAAAGCAAACAAACAAGTCATTCCACCTCAAAATATTTGATTTATAAGAATATTCAACCAAAGATAATTTAAGGATAATTTATTTTTAGGATGAGCAGATCTGCTGTTTTAACTGTCTTAAAATTATTTTATATTAAAAAACAATATTTACGGATTATTTTTAATTTTACTATTAACTACTTTGTATGTTATACAAATTAGTTCAAGGAGACAAATGTTATCTGATAAATGCTTGAAGATCCCGATGGATCAGCGATAAGTTTAAGAGTTTATAGTGCTAGAATCCAGGGTTCGACTCTTCTCGAAGAACAGAGAAGATAGTCCAGTGTGGCTTTGCGGTATAAGAAATAAAACAAATGCTTCAGTAGATTAAAGCAGAAAAAAAATCACTATACACATCCAGGATAAAATTAAACATTGTCCTAGAAATGTCAACATATATGTTAAATATGATCATATCATTGAATTTCTAAATTTATTTAAAAATCACGTGTCAGTGTTAAACTGTTTGTCTGTTTAATTTTGTGCGAAGCTACTCGAGAGCGCTAGCCGTTCTTAATTTCGAAATGGTAAATGGGAGGCGATTCTTGAGATACATTTTATCAACGGATAGTGGAATTGACTGTAACATTATGACGTCCTACGAATAAACGTACAAGCACATTTGGTAACGGGTTTCGATCCCACGTCCCCCAGAATGCAAGACAAGTGCCCTAGACATCGAGGTATGCAAACCCCACGTTAAATAATTACGTGATTGGTAATAAAATGTAAGTACAAAATCAGACATACCCAGCATAAATACTCCATAGCAGTGTGTAGTGTGTTAATTTTAAGTTTATTGAGAATGAATTTCAATTAGTTATAGTCTTGCAGAAATTCTCTATAAGTGACATATATAACGTATAGTACAATTTTTCTTCATTTTGGTTACATGTATTAATGTGTCTGCTATGCGTCAGAAAGTTAACATGAAATTTAAGCTGCAACACAAAAAATTCAACAAATTGCCAAATCTGTTGACGTTTAAATTTAAAACTTACTGATCTATAGATTGTGAGCACGATAAGTTTCCTATCTTTTGAAACACCATTACTTCAGCAAGCAAATAGTTATTTCTTTTTTTAAAAAGCAACAACAACAACAACAAAAACTGTTAATATATTTTTCAATTTTTTTCATTCGTCGTCTTACACATTTCGTGACAATGCACATCATGAAGTTTTAACCATTGCATTTTAATCACAGGAAGCTTAAAATTAATCAGTTAATATTACAATTTCAACATGTATATAAATGTACATATTTTGAATGAACATCGTTCGTTATAAGCTGTTTTAATTCTGTGTGATTCAGATAGTATAGTCTTAATGAATTATTTATATCGAATTTAGAAAAAGCTGCGAAAAAAATACGAAGTACAGTAAATCAACTTAAAACCTAAAAATTCAGATGGTTTTTTAATTGAAATGTGCATTCGAGACTTGTGAAGCAGGATTATAAGTTATAGACACACCAAACTTAAAATTTTTGTTTCTTTTTTGTCTGAATATAAAGAAAATAAAATCTTTTTAAAATAATTTGAACTTCTGTAGAACGTCTGACTATCGGCTACAAATGTAGATGTGAAGCTTAAAAGTAATCTTATTTCATTATAAAAGTTTAGTAGGTTTTATTTAGCTACAAAATGACAAAGAGAAGAAGGATGCATAACTTACTCACACACCCGTTCCTGCAGAGACTCGATCATGGTACACTTCCCTCCGTTCAGACAATAGGACTGGACATCACATGGTCGTCCTTTGAATTGCCAGTGTGGAGATTCTATTACACCGCAAACACCATGAATACAACCTAGCATAAGTGTACCTTAGCAGCTAGGGTTGACTACTACATAGGGTTAGTGGGTGGTTATTCTCAAGCAAAGATTTGAATTATTTAAAAAGTGAAAGCGAAAAGGAGTGTTGTGGATTAGTCATGTATTAATAGCAAGCTTTGCTTTTATTTTCAGCTCTAGCATAATAATAGAAACTTTTCTTACCCTTATATACAAGTAGAACAAAAGATTGGAAATTACAAACGTATCTTGAGTATACTTATAATTAAATACAAGGAAGCACACTTTTGTTACGTGTTAGTATATTACTATAGTTGAAGAAGTTTATTTTTTTTCTGGAGAAAGCTGTACAAAACTCTATATCAATCAATTTAACGTTTACAACAAAATCGTGCATTAACCGTTATTGTTAACAATTACATTATTCTTGTAAGAACTGTTTAACTTTGTAATGAAAAGACTATGTATCACGCACGTTATTACTACAATATATCAATTTGGTAAACAGTAGTATTTAATCAATATAATAAAATATCTGTAGGGGTTTTGAGTGTTCCATTTCACCATATAGTAACCTAAATTCATTTGAATATGTGAATAACGTTATAAAATTTCGTCGAAAATAAAATAAATATTTAACACCCCCATATACATATATATATAATACAATATAGTAAAAATTGTATAATTTTTTGTAATAAAATATAAGCTGTTAAGAATACAAACGATTTAAACGGTATTTTTAAGATGGCTTTTTTCGAAATAACATTTAACAATATAACATTTTATATTACTGACTGTTACTGTAACAAGTCACTTTTTTATTGTAATTCGTAGATAGTCTTTCAAAATTGATATGCTCAGTTCTTTGTGAAAATTTAAGAGAAATTTTTTCCTACATGGTAAGAATTATTTGTAGTCAGCAGGGTTATCATACAACTTATCTCGATGGTACTTCCCAAAACTTACAAATAGAACAAGCTAGCCCTAACGAATTAAGATTTAAACGTATGTATTTTTACTGTGGTAATAAAATTACTGAGGAAAAATGACTTAACATAAGAGAGTTAGTCAACAATGAAGAAAATAATTATGATAATATTAAATCAACTAACACTGCTATGAAATTAGTGGATCTTTGTTATACACTATAAGGGAAAAATATCTGTATGTAAGCATCATGTTATGAGTACGTTTCAGATAGTTGGTAACCTGTATATTCTTTATATGTCTGATCAAAGTTCAACTGTCGCGAGAAACATGCATTGTTATAGAACCTAAAGTAGAAATTTACATTTTCAATACTATATAATATATATATATATATACGTACTATTCGTCTGTTTGGGTCGTTTCTTGGGCTTTTTCGTCTGGACAATAACTTCAGTCATGCTGTCAGCTGGTGGGGGCAATACACTTGAGGCACGACATTTATACCATCCGCCATCCCGTTGACGAACGCGTTTGATAATTAACACTGAATAATGCCTACAACATAATATTAGTAAGAATTCTTGTCAGAAAAACATTTACATTTGAGAACTAGTGCAGTTAATGTAAATGTAATTAAACTACAATAAGTTATTTACTGTGAACCTTTTTTTGTTCCTCATCGTTCATTCAACTTTCGGTCAGAAAAAAATAATGAAATATGAACGTGTGCAGTAGATATTAATATTTTCCAATATTAAAAACTTTTCGTAAAAACAACAACAACAACATTGTTCTAGTTATATTGATATCAATAATATTAGAGTTAATCATTCTATAACTTATATCCATTTGAAAATTTATTTTATTCTACAGACAAAGACATTGTTTCGCAAGAGCAGCTGTAATGGACATACATGCAAGCACATTTGGTTAGTATGTTTGTTTTGTTGCATTTCGTGCATATATGCAACTAGGGTTATCGACTTTAGACATCGCTGGTTGTCAGGTGATAGACTAGAGGGAAGACAGTAAGTCGACATTACGCATCGGCAACTCTTGAGCTACTTGTATAGTGAGATTTGATAGTTACCCATGTGATGCACCGACGGCCTCAAACTGCTAACTACGATGTACTTTTATTTGGTGTTTTTTTAATAGAACGTGAACCATGTCACCTCATTTCCATTATCTTACACGCTAAATACTGGGCTGTGTTCTTTTCAAAGACATATGAAAATCAAACTGCGACAGGCACTGTTTTAAAAGAGTTACTTAAAAAATTAAAGAAGTGTGAGGTAAAAAATGTGTGTGTGTATAAAAATAATTTATGATAAATATTTGAGAAAGGTCTGATTTCTTTATTTTTCCGTACTACCACTACCCTAACAGAAAGTTATTAAAAGTTATGAAGTGACATATTGGAGATTTTATGACACAATATGTCTCACATATTTTTTGGGGTTGCTTAACGAATACTGTGACTAACACTATAGTATAATGCATATTGTGCATTGTTTCTTAATAGATCCAAAAGCACTGTGAATTATTGTACTTTTTACATGGAATATAAAGAATTACCTTATAAGTTTACTCTTGCTCTCAGCTTAGCATGGCCAGGTGATTAGGGCGCTCGACTCGTAATGTGAGGGTCGTGTGTTCGAATCCCAGTCACACTCTTTCAGCCGCGGGGGTGTAATAATGTAACGGTCAATTCCACTATTCGGTGATAAAAGAGAAGCCCAAGAGCTGGCGATGGGTGGTGGTGACTAGCTGCCCTCTCTCTAGTCTTACACTACTCAATTAGGGACGGCTAGCGTAGATAACCCTCGTGCAGGTTTGTATGAAATTGAAAACAACAAAAACGAAAACTGTTTTTCTCAGTAGAACAAACGGTTACGGATGAATCTAGGAGGCGATTATTTCCCTTGAATGTTAAACAAATAATACGAACAGACAACAGTTACTTAGGTTTAATTCTGTGATAGGTTTCTGTAGCTTTCTAGACGGTGCACCACTTTATAACATACACTTCACCAAGTGGAAAAGAGAACAGTTAGTCCCGATGTTTCGTCCTGCAGTTCCGTCAGAAGGGATAGACAGTCGGTTATTTTGATACTTGACAAAATGCTATTCTGTTTTTCTTTCAAAATATTTATATTCGAATGTACACTAGTCCACCTTCTACTAAAATGAACCATTTTAATTTTGTGGCGATAAAATTTCTCAGATACTATTAGAAGTGGATCCCTTCCTTTCAGAAATCCTTAAACTGTCCTTGTCCTTTATACTTAATACCATGTTAATGTTCATTATTTCGTTACATTAAAATAAAGGACCCTGTCGTGATTGTGCTATTATGCGTAAATATTAGAAAATAATTTACTTTTTGTGTTATTTTAGTACAAATAGCTTTCTCATATTACATGAATTATATACTGTAAAATAGCGCATTTTAGCGTACTGTAATGGAACAAACTACTGTACAAAGTTATTTTGAATTTAATGTAATAATCACTTACGATGTATTATATAATGCATATTGTGTGTTGTTTCTTAATAAATCCGAAAGCACTGTGAATTACTGTACATGAACCTTTGTTTTAGCTAATTTCTCGGAAGTGTCAATTTGTTCTATATCTTATTGCGAGCCAATGAGGAACCAGCACGAGGCTTTTACTGCACTTGACGGGGTTCAGGAAGTACTACTCAGACGAGCCTCGGCGCCACTCGTGCCGTTAGGAAGGAAGGAGGCTTTTCCAAGTAAACACTAAGAGATGACAGGGTCAAAAACTGATGATATACAAACAAAGCTTCTTGAAATCGAGAACGGACCACGTGGAAGCAGTAGTTTAGCAGCGGTTTTTGTTTCACGCATTTAAACAACGCAAATACATATAACCCTAATGTTGTCTGGGGGGCAAATATCAAAAACACGGTAATGCCAAAAACATTATATTATTACCGTTTAAATCTGTTTTTTCTAAACTTCCTATTAAACACAAAAACTTTCTCTGAGCTGTTGTTGCTTTTTTTGTAGTTAGAATATTATGAACTAAATATTTTTGATATATTAACGCTAATGATGGAATGTAAGAAAATTTAGGAGATGTAAGAGATGTTCATTTTAAAGATATTTTTGGTATTACCATGATTGTGATATTTATTATAAAACTATGATAGTTAAGCATTAAGAATGTTTTGTCTATAGCAACTTCTCTCAACAGACTAGAGCTTCTTTATAAAGATTATAGTAGAAATTTGCAGAACAATGTCACCTTTCGAGTAGAGTTTTTAAAGCATAATATCCAACGCCTTAATTATTTATGTATCTTACAAGATGCGCAGCTATTCTAAAATTAAAAAAAAAAGAAAAGAAAACGTGAAATTACCACGTGAAATTTGGCCGGTCCGGTATGGCCTAATGGTCAGTTATGAATTAAGTGAATATTTTCGAATGGCTAAATGATTTCTTTAAACACGTTTCCGTATTCAAGTACAACAAAACCGAAGCAGAAACTAAACTAATGCAGTGCATATTTTATCAACAAAACTGTTAAAGTTTCTCCCATAAAAAAGATGGTTAAATCTAGTAACATCTAGAATGTTCTTTGAATGGATAAACCAGGCGTGGTTAATCAGAGGGTTCAAATTTAAAACAAGACGATCAACGCTTTCATTCAGCTCTGGACACATTATAAAAGTAAGTTCACTCATGCAAGCACCCCGGTTGATTGTACTCAAATTTGCTCAGTTATGACATAGCTCATAACAAATCCGTGAATAAATATAAATGATATGAGATAGTATTTTGTACAGTTTATCGTATTACTTATCGATCTGAATTTGAACAGTTTGTAATCCAAGGGAAGTGTTCAATAGACATTATGTAATATGGTTAATTTGTGTGATCCGTGTTTAACAATGAAATTAAACTTATAAGTGTATATTTACATGAGGTTTTCATACCCTTTTGTTCTTAGTTTAATCCTTTTATTCTCTCTGATGAGTTTCTTATTTCTATACCACTGAACTTTGGGTGGTGGGTTTCCTCCGAATGTACATCGTAAACTAATTCTGGCCTTTCGCCGAGTTTTGATCTTGGCATGATGCGTTTTCGTTGATGGTGGCTTGGCTACAGAAAAGAGAAAAAAAATTATCTCTGCCCTTTGGTTTTTAAACACAGCTTATAACATTTATTAGTTTTATAATAATAAAGTTGTCCGAAGTCACCAGTGATTACAGACAATCGTTTTCATGTTGTTTATCAATTGCTTCAGACTATATTTGTTTAGTCTGTTCATTTTTAATAAGATTTGTAATGTAAAAAGACAGTGACGATTTCTATGAGCCTCTGAAGGAGAAGTGGTTCATCTCTACTATGCAATGATTGAAACTTGAAATTCAAAGGTTATACTTTCATTTTTCTTTGCTTTTGAATTGAATATTCATATAAACAAAGTTAATAAAAGTATTTCTAAGCTTCTGAAATCAGTGAAATATGCCACATTATCGTAATCCAGTACAAAAATAAATACGAATATAAAATCTTCAACCCTTAGAATATTTGTATACTGTTGAAGTAATCTGTAGTACACCTTTCTGTAACGCGCATTTAAATGGATGTCACCACAAATGAAGAGAGGCGACATCGCGAATTATAAGTTCACCAGAAAGTTATATTTTTCATATGTTGGAGAGGCGGTTGAATAAAGTAAGGTAATATAATGTTTTATGATAACTTTTTTATCTAACATTGAACGATGGTAGTAATAACATTAAAGGGAAAAGAAAAAAATAGATGGCCAGTCCATCGGTATTTGAGTTTTATTTGGGATAAAATTGATCGTTTATTCGTTTTTTGAACTTCGCGCAAAGTTACTCGAGGGCTATCTGCATACGCCGCCCCTAATTTAGAAAGTTTAGAGTAGAGGAAAGACAGCTAATTAATATCTCTCACCATTAGCCCTTAAGCTACTCAGTAATGGGATTGACCAAAACATTATAATCTCCCATGACTGAAAGGGAGAGAATGTTCGGCTATCGGTCTCGTACTTGCGAATTGCAGATTGAGTGTCGGACAACCGAACTACAAGGAGTCAAGGAATGGTTAGTAAATGACCAAGAGGAATGACCAACACCTTATATTACAAATAAAATGCTATGAATTTCAGTTATTATTCGACTGTTTTGTGTACCTAATGGTTGTGATTTCCTCTTTTTGTTCAGTTATCATCAATGATTCCTTCAGTAATTCCTACCATTATGCTTTTTCTATCTTCACGTTTCTCAGTTCGACAAATGATTTCTCCAATTACCATTTATTTATCCTTCTCCATTTTTAGTTCTATTTTTAACCCATTAAATATTTTACAAAACTTATCATATTTTTCATTCTTACACGTATGTCTACATATATAAACCACATTATCTACCATTTTTATTTTTGAAGTTTTTCCTATATCATCGTTTTTAATTTTACCTTTATCATTTTCACGAGCCTTTCGTACTTTTCAATATCTTTTATTCATATATATTTACGTTTAATTTTGTATTAATTTATGCTATTTGTTAATCTCTTCTTTCTGCCACTTAGTGGGTGAGTGTTAAATCTTAAAGTCCGAGTTTGAATACCCGTGGTGGACATAACTCAGAAGCCCATTGAGTAGCTTTGCATTTAACAATAAATAAACAATTTCTTTTTTCAAGTCTCCTGCTGAGTTTTTTAGCACTTGTTATCATTATGTTTCATGCTTTTATAATTTTATCTTCAACTTGGCCCCAGTTGCACAGTGGTATGTCTGCGGATATACACACTAAAAACCGGGTTTTGATACCCGTGGTGGGAAGAGCAAGGATAGCCCATTGTGTAGCTTTGTGCTTAATTCTAAACAAACAAAATCTTCAACTTGTATCAAATTAAAATTTCCCTCTTTTGTATAAATATGTAAATATTTTTTTCACACTATTAAAATATTTATTTTGCTTCTTGCTACCACACCATATGTCTACTTTCGTCTTATCTGCAGTCGTTTTGTGATGATCGTCCCTCGTGAAAGTAGATCATGTTCTGTGTTTAGAAGAAGAATTATGTAGAACTAACAGTCTGGTGATGTATATATGAGAAAAAAGCGCGACTGAACTACTTAACACCAGGGATACATGAAAAAAACAACGAAAAAGAAAACAAATGGAATGTAGTCTAGTCTTAAGTGGTACGTAACTTCGATAATGGAATCGCTAGTTTCCAACTGTCTAGAAACTATATACCTTATGGTTAAGGTTAGCCAAGACTCAGTAGTTTACTATAATGTGAGCTAGTAATATTCTATTTTCAGTTGCAGTCTACAATTGGTGCTTTCTGATTGTTAAGGGGTTCACTAACTTGGCAACTGAAACGAGAACCAGAAAAACGACCACTCTTCATCTCAAGGTCAAATACAGCTCCAAAAGACGTTCGAACTGCTTATTTTCTCTGTTCCTAATTTGAATATAATTTTTTTAATGTCCGATATATGATACTTTCCTGAGCGCTAAGTGTTTCATTTCATCGTAAATTTATTGATTTTAGCAGTACTGCTATCCATTAAAATCGTGATTAAAAAGTAACATTTTAATACAGTGCACGTCTACCCTAAAATAAACAGTGCAATAAATTCCAATATCAAATGTCTGGCATTTTCTGATGATTATAACGCCCATTTTGAATCTGTGGGTTCAGATTCGAATCTCGTTACCGAGCATGCTCGCCCTTTCAACCGTGGGGACATAATAATGTGACAGTCAGTTCCATTTTTCACTGGTAAAGAATAACCCAAGAGTTGGTGGTAAGTATTGTTGACTAGCTGCCATCTCTCTAGTTTATGGCTTCTAAATAAGGGAGGGCTCGAGAAGCTTTGCACAAGATCTGACAAACAAACAAATGACCCATGCACGTATTACCTTTTGAGCAATAACTCGATGAAACGTATTATTTATGTATTTCCAGAATTTCACAATATCATGGCTTACTAAGGGGAAACAAGGATAATGTATTAATCTTGGTTATTTTGTCAAACTTTGGTGATCACCAATAGGACATTATTCCTTGGTGTTTCGACACTGTGAAGATACTCATTTGTAAGGATGAGTTCCTTCACGCGCTTGAAGTTATTAAAGTCCAAGAAACGTACGACAATTACTAAATAAACGTAATTTGTAGCTTCAGTTTTTGGGCTTCAATTTAACTTATCTCCAAAATTTTGGCGTGATTAATGCCGCATTTCAAACTTGCAACATATGTTATATAATTGCCTTTTTTACATATTTGATTTTTCAATTTTTTTATTTTGTTTATTTATTTGTTTTGGAATTTCGCACAAAGCTACTCGAAAGCTATCTGTGCTAGCCGTTCCTAATTTAGCAGTGTAAGACTAGAGGGAAGGCAGCTAATCATCACTACCCACCGCCAACTCTTGGGCTACTCTTTTACCAACGAATAGTGGGATTGACCGTATCATTATAACGCCCCCACGGCTGGGAGGGCGAGCATGTTTGGCGCGACGCGGGCGCGAACCCGCGGATTACGAGTCGCACGCCTTACGCGCTAGGCCATGCCAGGCCTTTTATTTTGTACTCATTTTATTTTAATGTATATATATATATATATATATATATGTCTAATTGTCATAAATATTTGCATTAATATATTTATCCTTAGCTTTTATTTGGTGTTTAGTATTATTTCAGAAGATTACTACTTCCTTAAAGACAGTTTTAATATTTGCTTGTTATAAAACATAAGAGTACACAATGAGCTGCTTGTACTCTGCCAATAGAAGGTATCGAAACCTGATTTCTTAGAGATATAAGATTCAGACTTAAATCAAAGCCACGTGAAGCCACAGTTCTAATGGCCTATAATATTAATTTGCTCTTAATGAAAAGTTTTATTTTGCTAAAATATAAATATAACACAATGAATGAGAAACAAACAAAAAAGACGTCACGTACAAATAGGCCCTCCAGTAGCTAAGCAGTATGTTTACGGAATTACAATGCTAGAAACCAGGTTTCGATACCCGTGGTGGGCAGAGCACGGATAACAATATAAAAATAACAAAACAAAAAGTTATCACATACAAACCGGCTCTTAGATTCCATATAATATTCCAAAAAACTGGCGAATGCACTGCCTTACCTTGCTGCTCAACAGGAAAACACTATTAACAGGGAAAGTCCAAAACGGAAACAATCTCTCTAAATGTATTTCTATATTTTACAGTTTGACAGTAATTCTGAGAAATCTTCGTATCGACCACTGCTAGGGAATAATAATTTATAATTATTTCTCTTTCATAATATATTTTAAAGTTACGGTATGTAAATTTTTCTCTTGAAAACATGGATGCAGCTCAACACATTTTTTAATTCATTGTAACTTAAGAACATATAAAATGTCAAGTTAATGAAATAAGTGTAGGCATATTCTTTTTATAAAAAATAATCATATCTGTCGAACATTTATAAGCGCTAAATAATTAAGCAGATGGCTCATTCAGCTAGCATTCTACGATGAATATCTGAGAAATTACAACTCTGACGTCAACTGTGTCCTTGAGCGAGCTAATCTTTGCAAGCCATTTAACAGAGCTGCGTTGTTCCTTTACAGCATAACAACTTTATTTCTGTTTGTGTTACCGACATAGACCTGCTACGTCTACGACATAGGGAGATGATCCGAATATGCTACAGCTTAGGCCTAGGAGAATTCAACGATTATTTAAAGATCCTCCAGACAAATGAATGTTCTACGTTCGCAGTTAACAGTTATCGTTCTTGTTGCAGTACAAAAACATGAAAGAAAGCGCAACGTTGTCATTAGAGAGTTGTATTTCAGTATGTCCTCTGTAGTTTTATTATTTTTCTTCCTCTTTTTTTTTTCAAGTGATATATTTATGCCTGTTTCCATCTTGTGCAGGGCTTCTCCTGTCTAATTTAAAATCTTACAGTTTTAAGTTTGAGTGTACACACTGAACTCGTTATGACACGTAGAATGTTTTTTTTTCGGCATATAAAATGATTATTTAGTAATAAAGAACACTCGGAATAAACGTTCTGTGCACACGACTGAACATATTTTTTTCGTCATATCAAATAATTATTTAGTAATAAAGAACACTCGGAATTATTAAAGTAAATTTGATGAGGTAAATAGCAAGTTAACTTATCAAAAAATAATCGCCTTATTGTACATGACAAAATATAGTTAAACATGCATGAACTTTTTCATTTATAAGAAAGCCTGCTTCAGTGTGCTTGAAAAAAAAACCATAACTTTTTAAATAGTGAAATTGTTTGTATGTCAGATCAAATTACACACCTATCACAATTTTATATCACAAACGAATAAATTTCGAGGAACTTCATACCGTGAGGGCAGTTTTACCAGAAATAGAAAACGAATGTTTCACGTGTGTTACAACTAACTACTCAGTAAGCAAATAAAGGGATGAATTGTTTAATATCATAATTCTGGGGTGTGTCCTTTTAAGTTATCAAACTACATCTGATATCTATCCTACAACAACAAAATTTATTGAACTTTGATAATTCCCTAACCTTTTCACTGTATTATTAAGTATTTCGGAACTTATAAATAACCTACTATAACTTAAACTCACCTAAGTTTATTATATGTTCATTGAGAAAGGCCACTTTTCGTATAACAACTACGTTTGTATCTTTATTTATTCTGAAACTGTGAAGACAAGACCATTAACACTTATCTCAAATTAACAGTTTTGATAGTTTAGTAAACTGATATGTAATTAACAATACAGTTTTGATAGTTTAGTAAACTGATATGTAATTAACAATACAGTTTTGATAGTTTAGTAAACTGATCTGTAATTAACAATGTAGTTTTGATAGTTTAGTAAACTGATCTGTAATTAACAATACAGTTTTGATAGTTTAGTAAACTGATCTGTAATTAACAATACAGTTTTGATAGTTTAGTAAACTGATTTATTTTCTACATTGTTTTTGTGAGGGCGGTAACTGTTGAAATTGTTTTAAATTTATTTTATACTCGCTTTACATTAAAGATATAAGTAGTTAATGAAGATCTTGTTAATACAACATGTCGTATTTGGTGAACTCTCTTTCGAAAACAGAGTACGTTAATTTGAATATGTTTGTTCAAATTGCAGAAGTGTAAAGAGTTATATTATTGTTGGATAAAACACATACTTTGACCCTTGTACTTATAGTTTAAATATGAATAGATAACTCTATAACGAGGGTCGCGGGTTCGAATTTCCGTCACACCAAACATGCTCACCCTTTCAGCCGTGGGAGCATTATAATGTGACGGTCAACCCCACTATTCATTGGTAAAAGAGTAGCCCAAGAGTTGGCGGTGGGTGGTGATGACTAGTTGCCTTCTGTCTAGTCTTACACTGCAAAATTAAAAACGGCTAGAGCATATAGCCCTCGTGTAGCTTTGCGCGAAATTCAAAAACAAACAAACAAAGTTTATAACGAGCTTTTGGAAGAAAGAGCCACTCTTTGCATTATATCGTAAGAAGTCCTTTGTACCCTTAAATCTGTCAGTCTTGAAGCAGCTCCATGCCCAATTTTCTCTTTGCATTAACAGCTTCCATTCTGAGTCGCTTATCCAAGAATTTTGTGACAAAGCTTTGCAACAAGCAAGGGTATTAAAAGATGGATGGGAATAACCGCACACGACGTCTGGAAGTTGTATCACTTTCTACACTAAGACAGTCGATTAAGGGCTTTCTCCTCTCCTAGTTTAAACCGTCTGGCACGTCTTAAACCGACCGCGCCGCTAGCACACGTCGCCTTTTTGTGCCAAGTATGTCATCGGAACCGTGTTTTCATGACTGCTCTGAAATCATTGTCCTCGTGTCTTGAACGGACAGCAAGCAAATTCCACAAGTAAACTTAGCTTTCCAATCAAGGGTCTCCTGTCACGAATCTTCTACAAGTCCCTGAAATTGTTCCTGTCGGAGAGATTTCATTTTTGACAAAAAAGTCCATATTAAGAGAACTGTCAGAATCAGCATGTCGTGACATCTAAAATGAAACGACAAAATCTGTCGGGAAAACGTGAGGGATAAAGAAAACGAGGACAGATGCTGTCGTCTAACTCCACAGAAATTCCAAAGAACATATTATTTAATTTCCCGCACATTAAATAGGAAAGAAGATGTAGAATACACATTAATGGTTTTCGTGATAACCAAGTCATATAAAGATTGTTCTGACGGAAGCCACAAATTGAATGCGTGTATTAAGAATTTTTATCTGCTGTGTAGACGTGAGTTAAAAAAAACACATGCGAAGAAAAATTGGTAAAATGTTTATTATAAACGAAGTTCTAACGCGTACTAAAGAACAGGTTTTGAAAACTGCTCCTTCGAACTTTTCAAATGAGAATTGAAAAACAAATAGCATTTATTAACAAATCTTTTCCCGAAGTCTTAGTGCGAAATACACACTTTTATATAGAGTACAAAAATGTTATTTGATATTACAATCGCCAAATGAAAAGCTCTATAAAATCTGATAAGTAAATTTTCCTTTTCTAAAATAAATATTTTAGTATAGGAGTAGATATAATTTTACAATAATATTTAAGTATAGGAGTAGATATAATTTTACAATAATATTTTAGTATAGAAGTACATATAATTCTACAATAATATTTTAGTATAGGAGTAGATATAATTCTTCAATAATATTTTAGTATAGGAGTAGATATAATTTTACAATAATATTTTAGTATAGGAGTAAATATCATTTTACAATAATATTTTATTATAGGAGTAGATATAATTCTACACTAATATTTTAGTATAGGAGTAGATATAATTTTACAATAATATTTTATTATAGGAGTAGATATAATTTTACAATAATATTTTAGTATAGGAGTAGATATAATTTTAAATAATATTATAGTATAGGAGTAGATATAATTCTACAATAATATTTTAAGTAATTAGGAAATTTAATGGTATGCGTTTTGATAAAAAACAAAAGGAAGAAAAACGTGTTGTATTACAAACGTTATATCCACAGCTGACCACTTTGAAATACAGTCTGGTAATTTAAAAGCGATGAATATTCGAATAGAACGTCCATCCTTATTAATAAAAAATACCTCTGTACTAATTTTGGTAACAGCAACGTTTCATCGTTTAGCTACATAAGAGTAAGCCAAAGACAGACCTCATATCTAATTTCAATGCGACACTCAGCTGGAAATATTCCATAAGTGTGCTTAACAATGATCACATTGCTAATGGCCTCTTAATCTATATCACGATAACTCAAATCTCAGTATTTGAAGAAACATACCAGAAACAGCAATAACACTAAACAAACCGAATTCACTACAACTATGATATTTATATCTGTAAAGTAGGACATGAAGATCAAATCTAGGTATGTCTTGTACAACTTTGCGTGACATTTCTAAATACAACAACTACATAACGGTCTTTTTATTATTTAAAATCGGACATCAGGTTTTGATACAACTGGTAAATTTGCGACAAATGCGAGTTACTGCTTTAATCAGTGATGTCGAGAAACCCACTTGTTGAGAAATTTATATGCAAAAACGGCTCGTTTGGGTTGAGAAAATATTTTACACAGACGAGCGAACAACGTTTCGACCTTCTTCGGTCATCGTCAGGTTCACAAAGAAAGAGGTAACTGACCGGAAGCTGACCACATGTTTGAAAGGGGTTGTTTCAAACCAAAGAAAACACACCGAAGAATGTCTAGAACGATGGCAACTCTAGCCATAGTTTTTCATTCCCTTTGGGTTTGTGACGATTATTTTCGTTGATTATCCAAAGTCTCCGTACTTTAGAGCAACTAACCAGTTTAAAATGCAAAAAAGGCAGATTCTGTTGATAGAAACTTCGCGATTGCTCTTTTGTCATGTCGTGTAAAATGAGCACTTACATCATTTGAAAGAACTTTCAAGAGCTAAAGTTAAAAGTAGTGCTAATTTCACACAAATAAACTCTTTCACTGAACGACATACTTGAGAATTAGTAAGAAAAGAATCCTCACAGTTTTCTTACTTTGTTTAAGCGCAGAGCTTCACAGTCGCTATTTGTACACCTACTGCAAGGATTGAGTATTTAATTATAACGTTATAAGCCCTCGAGCTTACTACTGAGCAGCTAATTTTCTTTTAGACTTAATCTGGAAGCTTGGAGACCAATAATTTCATTGCAAGTAAACATTCATGAACCTAATTATTGTAAATCTCGTGGTAACTCTGTCACTGTTAACTGAGTTGCGAGCTTCAAAATACTTAAATTATATGAAATTTCACTTCATTTACAGACAGGTGATTTGTAATTATTATCCTTCATATGATTTAATATTATCTTTTTTCTACTATAAATGTCTTTGTGATTTTGATTCAAATAGATATTCGACAAAAAGATATAAAATTCGAAAAAAATCATACGTGACTTGTTTCCATCTTCGTAATTTCACACAATTATTGAAATGATGCCATATTTTTGGAGGCAATGGACTGAAGAGAATACGGATAAACATACGTCTTTAAATCAACTGTCTTTGATAATGTCAATTTATTTAATTTTTAAGTAAAATGTATTACATCTTTCTTTACTTCGAGTTGTGTTGTAGATTATGTAGTAATTTCAGGCAAATTAGTTTTTTATGATGTTGTGCAATACCGTCTAAAACAGTGTTTGGAACAACGCCAAATCACCACTGAGCCAAAACAAAGTAAGCAGCCGACCTATTACAGTTCAACTGTGTGGTAATCCTGTTCTGTGTTAATTCATCTGAGTCCCTGGAATAACGAACGACAAATAATAATAATACAGACGGTCTTTGGACTTGAGGGAAAATATCGAATCAAAGCTTCTAGTATTTCATGCATAAAATGTGTGTATGTGACACAGTATTTTCTGACAAATATAAAAATAATAAACCCTTCAACATTCGTATTTATTTTTCTATTCCTCATTTCCTTCTATCCAGTTGAAACTGAATAATAATCTAATAGTCGAATCATTAAAGTAATTAAATTTTATAAATACGTGGGGGCGTCTTTTTTATTCCTAAACTAGAAGTGTTTTACGATACGCTTTAAAATTATGGTAATACTAAATGAAAAATTAGTTCTGAGATAATTTAACAGAAAAAAAAAGTTTTTCCTCATAATAGTTTGTTTGTTTTGGAATTTCGCACAAAGCTACTCGAGGGCTATCTGTGCTAGCCGTCCCTAATTTAGCAGTGTAAGACTAGAGGGAAGGCAGCTAGTCATCACCGCCCACCGCCAACTCTTGGGCTACTCTTTTACCAACGAGTGACCGTTGGATTGACCGTCACATTATACACCCCCACGGCTGGGAGGGCGAGCATGTTTAGCGCGACGCGGGCGCGAACCCGCGACCCTCAGATTACGAGTCGCACGCCTTACGCGCTTGGCCATGCCAGGCCCCTCATAATAGTTAGCTAAGAGAATATTTTGATAATGCAGTGTAAGAGAACTTGCATATACAACACTTATGCATTGAAATATGCTCTGGAAATTCGAAAAGTTGTCTCCAAATTTCTTCCGAGTGTTTGTCTGTTTCTAGAAAGGGCGAGCATGTTTGGTATGACGGAGATTTGAACCCGCGACCCTCGGATTACGAGTCGAGTGCCTTGACCATATACTGTATAGCGCGAAAAAAGTAATTGTTGAATATTTCAATCATGCTAAGAGCCGTTCGACAAGAGCAAACAGTAAATCTACATTTGTATTCATTTACGTCACATTTCGAAAAGTGAATAATGATGAATGTAATTCCTAAAATCTTTGGTGTAGAATATCCTGCTTTATGTAGAATATCCTGATTTATGTAGAGTATGCTGCTTTATGTAGAATATCCTGTTTTATGTAGAGTATGCTGCTTTATGTAGAATATCCTGCTTTATGTAGAGTATCCTGATTTATGTAGAGTATCCTGCTTTATGTAGAAATCCTGCTTTATGTAGAATATCCTGCTCGCGAAATAAAATTTGACATCAACATTATTCATGCATGTTCTCTTGTCATTTCAAAGATGAATGTTGAGCTTCGTTTGCGTGCACAGTTTTTCAAAGGTAAGACATACGAACCATAGGACAGACACCACGATTCGCAATATATATAAGATAATATTGCTCGAGTTCTTTTATGTCAGACAAATGTAATATACTAAGTGTGAAGCAAAACGAAATACGTTAAATCTTCGATGTGTCAGATCATCGAATATACCATAGGTAAAGAAACTATAGCATTGACTTTAAAGTATAAGAAACCCCAATGTAGAGAAAGAAATATTTTATTTTCCATAGCCCGGGCGTTCTAGAATACTGCAAAAAGGAAGTACTGAAGTACCAGCTTATGACTGTAATAAAATTTTGACGTCAGCACCTCTAACATTTTTCAAAACTTTTGACACATCATACATCCAACTTACATATAATGCTAACATCTGTGATATTTCATAATGTCCACGAAAATCACGTTAATTGATGGTTTATGTAATTCAAGTTCATAGGCATTTTATTATTTATGTAATAAAAAATGTAATTTCTTTTAGAGATAAAATGTTATGGAACTTTTGTCTTTCATCCTGAAATTGTATTACATTAATTCGATAATTACCAATCAAGAGCTAAATTGTTGGTGTGCTCATTTTTGGCTTTTTTTTTCAGAATTCTATTGGAGTGTGAAGATTTAAAAGATTAGAACAAATTATTCAAATTTTTATACTTAATTTTTGTCAAACTTTCTGAAGAAATTTGAAAAGTTAAGGCCACATATTTTGTGGATCAAAAAGGTTTGTTTTTTGATTTTTGCTCAAAGCTATTTGTCCTTACTTTGGAAGTGATATGCTAGAGGGAAGGTAGCTAGTCAACATATGTCACCGCCGACTTCTAGGTTACTTTTTACAAACAAGTAGTGGGATTGATCGTCACTCTATAACGCTCTCACCGCTGAAAAGGCGAGCAAGTTCTAGGAATATATTCGAACCCCCGACCCTAACCGACAAGCAGGATAAAAAAAAGAATACAACGCCTTTTTTCACATAGTAAGGAAGTAACAGAAGAACGTAATTTATAACCTCACAAATTCAAACTAAAAGTTATATGACAAGTTAAAAATGTCGTCAATGTGTACTCAACAAATGAATAAAGTTGTCGGTGCAGAATTGTAAGAGTATGGTAGGTTGGCTTGTTAAAAGCACTAACTAACTCTTTAGTGGATGAACATTTCAGCTCAGGTTTTAAAACATTCGCCTGGTATGCGAAAGATCTCTAGTTTGACTCCGACCTAAGAACATATATATAAAAGGGGTTCATCACGGAGGCTAACGTAAACAAAAAATCAAAACAAAAAACGAGCAAGCTATCGTATCATGATCTCATCTTATAAAGACTGAGTTACACAATTTACAAAACTCGGTTACCGTAACTGAAAGATGTTAACATACCAACATCAATTGGTACACTATGTTACATATCTTAATTTATCATGGACGATTTTCCGATTTTTATGTTATGTATTGCGATACAAAATAGCTGGAAATTTTAATTTTAATTTAGAAGTTAATTGAAAATCGATATATATCAAATTTGTGATCTCTGCTGACAAGATTGATACACATTTTTCTTTCTTAACACAAATATATTTTAATATAAAAACCATAATACAATTTTTAATAACGGTTATTACAAATAATGATTTATAAACAAAACTTTACAAACTTACAAACAATACTGAGACTTCTGTTTGGTCTGGGACTGAATATTTTATCGACGGTTCACGATGAGCGAATTAATTCTGAGTTGATATTGTTACACTTCATTTAATGGCAAGCTTCACGCCGTTTGCAAGCTGACTTTTATCTGCTGATGGTATCTAATGGTCTCGTAAAAGTTAATTCACTGAAGTTAAACGGTTTTTTAATATTTGAAATTTATCAGGTCATCCCATAAGTAATGTCCGAAAATTTAATGCATAATGTCCATAATCATTTCTGTCTTTGTAGAAGGCTTTAATGACTAAAATATGTAGTAGGACGTATATAAAAATGTTCAGACAAATAAAAGAAACTAACCCAACTCCACTTTTTCAGATCATTAATCAAATAAACACTTATGAAGATGGATGTGTTCAGGAGCATAATATCCTTTATGAGTTTAAAAAACGCAATAGTGCAGCAAAAAATACACGAAACGCTCAAAGTGTTTATGGTGCAGAGTCTCTTAATGAAAGAAAACGTTGAAGGTGGTTTCAGAAGTTCAGATCAGTTGACTACAGTTTAAGTGATGTGCCACGTTCAGATCGTCCCGTTGAGTTTAATGATTACTTGCTGCTGGCTGCACTTGATGAAAATTGTACTGTAACAGTTGAAGAACTAACACAGAAGCTTAATTCAACCCATCTGCAACAGCTTGGAAAGGTGTCAAAAGTTGGAAAATGAGTCACCCATAATTTGATAGAAGCCAACCTCAGAGCAAGAGTGGGCATTTGCGCTTATTTGCACTCTCAGGTTAGTGACTGGAGATGAAAAATGTATGTTTGATAAAAAATATAAGCGCCACACTCAATGGCTCATTGCAGGTAAACTGGCTAAAGTACAGCCCAAAATGGACCTCTATCCTAGGAATGTCTTGTTAAACGTTTGGTGGGATATTGCTGGTGTGATCCACTTGGAGTTGCTGCCATTCAATATAATGATTACACCAGACTTCTATTGTCAACAGTTAGAGTGTTTGAATGTTGCGCTGAAAGAAAAGAGACCTGCTTTGATCAATCGTAAAGGAGCTGTGTTTTACACCAGGATAATTAATGCACGGCCCCGTACAGTAAGGATCACATCTGCAAAGACTGAAGAGCTAGGCTGGGAAAACTTCCACATCAACCTTATTCTCCAGATCTTGCCCCATCTGATTATCATCTATTCCGAAGTTTGCAGAACTATCTTGATGGAAAAGAGCTTGGAACACATGAAGATGTCAAAACTATTTTCTCTACATTCTTTTCCTTCAAACCCCAAGAATGTTAAAGAAGTGGCATTCAGAAGCTTGTGAATCGTTGGCAGGGAGTAATTAATAATAATGGAAAATACATTATTGATTAAATACCATTAAAAGCGTTTGAAATCTTTTCTCTTTTTCTGAACCTAAAATCGGTCATTACTTAAGCGATGACCTGATACAAACGTTCTTGGCCAAATATCTGTATTTTTCCAATTACACGTTTTTCGCAGATATAGCTTTCGAGTTTTATAGTATACTAACTGTAGCAAACCAGCAATAATCCACTATCTCTCTGCGTTATGTTGGTTACCTTTTATAAGTTTTAAGGCAAGGCTTTCGAAATGTCATTGGCAATAATGTAAAACATACATTGTTGATTTTTACACTTAAGAATCTTCTACAAATTTAGAAAACAGGCGGAAAGTTTGCAATATAGATTAAACAATATGTGTTACATGCATTTCTAAATATGTATACTTAACTAAAAAACAATGATATTAAAATAAATGCATAATAGTAAATTCGTTACAACTATTTAAGATAACACAGAACACGCAGTGTTTTATATCTAAATTAAACCAAAGGCAAGCGCTGCAGTTTTTCACCAAATGTATCATATTTCATAGCTACAGAGAACTAGGTATGCCATATAAAACGATTTCGGAATCTCACCACAGCTTATGTCGCCACTTTCTGTCATGCTCTCTCTGACGATTGTGCATTTTGACAATAATTTTGCAGTATAGTTTCATTGCAAAATACTATTGTAAGTCTGTTATATCCAAAGTACACTACTTACCCCTTCTGACTTTCCATGGTACATCTGGTATGGTACGGTTCTCCAGTACCCCTTTCGACAAATCTGTTACGTAACAATCAATATGTACTTCACTTAGCAACTGGAATTGTTTGCTTTAGTGTGTAATGTCATAAATATATGCATCATTATAAACGGAAGATATAACTGGAAGCCTCGTCTTGGTCAGCCCATAGTCTCCTCCTTTATTATGTTGGTTGCATGCTGTTACTTGGAGCACGTGAATGTTTTTTGTTATTGACCTTTAAGTTCGTGGATTTGCTGCATTTTGCTTGGATGGGTTATACTTATTTTAGGTCTCTTTCTGAATGGTACTGCTACCCAAAGTTGATCCATATTCTTTTGTTTTCCAATTTCATTGAGTTCAAGGAATATTCTCTACTTGGAAATTCTAAATCTTGAGCTGAATACATTTTCATGAGTTGACTATATGAATATTTTATTTCATAAAGTGATGTTCATGGCGTCATACTACATGTAAAACTTAAAACAATGTCAAAATGTAGTTCTGATATACACTTGTCCACCGCTACTTTATATTGGACTAATTGTCACCTGATATGGTGATTTAACCATTCAAAATTATTTGTTATAAAGATTCAACTTTGTATATCTGTATTTATCTTCAGGTGGACATTTGTCAGGGTCACCAAGATGTAACTGACCATTAGAATCAAGTTCACAGCCATCTTTGCAAGTACTTTCTTATCCATTGGAGTTGAGAACAAAGAAACTGCTAAACCTTCAAGGTCAAATGGTTTGGTCATTGCTTGTTAGGTAGTTGGATTAATTTTTGTCACCAGTTAAAGGTGTCTTCTTTTACTTTTTACCATTGGACCTGAGTTCCATTTTAAGAGCAATAAAGGAATAACTCGCTGATCAGGGACCGTTACTCTAGCCCACCAAGTGCATTGTTCTTTATGCGAAGCTATGTAGATTACATATTCATTGGTAATTGGAAGAAACGTGTTTTGAAGTCATAGTGGCGAGTGCATTCGTTATAAACAACGTAAAACGTAGCAGACATCCTATGTCCAGGTGACTTTTTACAAAAAAAATCATTTTTCTGCAGTCTGTTTGGTCGTGAAGTTTAACCTTGCAATGCTAACTAAAATCTTGACCTTCCTTAGACTAAGGTCTCTTGTGTCTTTGCTAATGATACGTTATTCAAGTTTCTATCTAATGAAAGGCCGATAGACTGATTTTGATAGCGAACTAGGATACGACCACAGTAATCTGACCCTGGATGAGATCTACTGCTTTCAGAAAAGGCATTTAAACACTCATTTCAATATCAACCGCCAACTAGTGTTGCTTAAGGACTACCACTCTAATCTCTGAGACCCAAGATGTAATCAAGTCATGGCAAATAGCTTCCTAATAGCTACCGCCACATCATCAACTTCTATAACACCACTTCTTGTATACTTACACTATTAAACCATGGAACTGACGGAGAAGTCTTCTCACCAAGCTGTCTCATCTCCTCTCTTTATATTTATTCGAGTCCAGCTCATTCTGTGTCAATGACTAAGTCTCCTTACCTATCTGTTCCTTCTCTTTTTGAGAATTCCAGTTTCAGCTAAGCTCTTTTTATGCATATACTTAGTGTATTTAGTCAGAATAGTGTCTTAGTGAGATGCAAATTGATTATAGCAGTACTTCTAAGCGATAGCCAAACCACATTATTAACCAATCTTTGAAATTAGGTACTTCACGAGCTTCAACTGCTATTGATGCCATATAATTTTATAATCCAGGTATGGACTTTGAACTGACAGATTAGCTGTATGCCGTGACGCTTCCTGTAGTTTGGTTTGGTGGTTGTTTCTGACAGTAAAACCGCAATGGGCAACATTGAATCCAACTATGATACTGACTTCTTTCTATCATGAAGATTCCATATAATCATTTTGAGCTGTTATTTTGTAAAAAAATATAAAATTTAAGACACTAAGTGGATTTTGTTGTTTAAAACAATTTTTATGATATATATGTACAATGGTCTAGCTTCAATTATCCTTCACTCATTGACTTAATAGTTGGAATTGCAAGCTTCAACACTGTGGTCATTTGTCATGTCAAGACAAACAGTGAATTTACTAATTAAGGTTTGTTTGTTTTTGAATTTCGCACAAAGCTACTCGAGGGCAATCTGTGCTAGCCGTCCCTAATTTAGCAGTGTAACACTAAAGGGAAGGCAGCTAGTTATCACCAACAGATAGTAGGACTTACCGTCACACTATGACGCCCCAGCGGCTAAAAAAGCGAGCCTGGTTGGTGGGACCCTGAATTCGAACCCGTGGTCCTCAGATTACGAGTCAAACTCCCTAACCACCTAACGTATTTTAATGATATGACTAATATGTAGACTTTTTTGTTTGTATTTAAATTGTGGTTCATCATAAAAACAATACACATTCAAACAGCAAAGTAATATTTTCAATGTTTCGAATATTCCGCAAAGCTACAGCTGTCTGTACCATTTATGATTTTGAAGTGGTAGACTGGAGAAAAGGCAAAGAGTCAATATTGTCCATCACCAACTCTTGGGCTACTCTAATCGAATAGTAGCATTTCAGTGTCACTGTTATGATGCACCCAATGACCCCAGAGTGTAAAACAATGTACACAGACTTTAGGGTTCGCTGCCCGGTACCACAACCATCATGCCACTCCTGGCTAGAAAATGAAACCCATCTTCTGATTTTTCTCTTTCACAGAGAATAAACAGTAGAATATATCTATGTTTAATATAGGGTAAACAGTAAAGCATATTTTCTATTCCTAGGTTCCATTCATACGGATCTGCAGACAGACAATGTTAATATTTTACGTACTCTCTACCTAAGTTAATATCTTGCGATACACGATCAGCATATAAATTAATTACATATAATTACAATTAACCTCACACTGTAAGAGGTTTTTCTTCTCCATTTAATGAGAATTAATAATCGTTAAGCAATAGTACCCAAAGTTGGCTTTATTTGTATATTGTATTTTAAATCTAAACACGATAATGATCGATATAAATTCTGTTTTTGGTTTGTTACTATGCATGATAAGCTCTTCGTTAGAGGTTTGCTATAATGTAAATAAATGAAGGTACTTTGTGAATGTATCTTGTAATACTGAACGAATATAATTACAACTTGTTTATAAATTTGTCAAGCTTCTTGGAAAAAAAGAAGAGAAAGAAAAAACGAAATAAATCAATCAGATGTTTAAACCAACTTTGAAATTAGTTTTATTAAATTTTGAAAGCTCAATAATGCCAGAGGGCTGTGTGAAAATAACCCAGTAAAAGTTTGTCAATTTTAAATTACTGTTGAAGTATCTGGAAATAAATATGAAACATTATAAATTATACTCATCTTATCATGTAGGCTCCAAGCATTGGCCTAGTTAATTACCTTTTCCAAATTTCGAACATATAAGTTTTAGAAGTACCTTTCTAGCATGCTAGCATACGTACGAATTAATGACATCATACAGTAGTTGATACTTAAACATACATATGTATCATATCAACTGATTTACTGAAGATCTGCGCTAGCCGTCCCTAATTTAACAGTGAAAGACTATAGGGAAAGCAGCTAGTCATCATCACCCACCGCCAACTCTTGGGTTATTCTTTTACCAACGAATAATATGATTGACCATAATATTATAACGCCCCCACGGCTAAAAGGGCGAGTATATTTTGTGTGACGGAGATTCTAATCACGACCTTCAGATTGCGAGTTGAGTGTCTTAACCACCTGTCCATACCGGGCCTTTTTACGAAAGAATCTAAATATTTTGTATTCAGATATTTTTTAATGTATTCCAATAAGAAACACGTACGTTTCATTCACATAGCATTTGTTGTTTCAATGTGGGATACTTTTCTATTCTTGTTTTATTCTGTTGAGAAGTATCTATTTCTTTTTTCAAAATAGTACTTACTGATGGTCCACCTCCTCACCTGCACGTGTTAACTACAAACATTACTCTAAATAAATGTATTTCTTTTCTTGTTTATTTCATTTATCTTAGATACAGCTGTTTGGGTATGAACGTGTGTTTACGGTTGATGATTAGTTCTTATGCGTCTCGACGGTTACACACACACACACAAATGTACACCAAGCCTTCACTTGGAGGGAAGGGAGGAAGAAAAATAATCCACCTGAAACACCTTCAACTGCAATACATTTACAAATTGCATTTTGATTTTTGTTGTTTTCAAAAGAATTCACTAATAGCGTGTTTATGGGCATTGAACATATTCGCCATAGATATGCTCTACACATAAATACCTTAAGATCAAAACGCCATGCCGCCGGCAAACCTAGTTTCTTTCAAAATACATAAAATAACCTTTCCCAGAAAATCTTGAGCCGGTAAAGAACAAAGGTAAAGTTAGATAACACGGAATCATCGTACTGCAGGCTGAAAACAGACACACGAAGATAAGCAGTATAAAAAGTAAAGCAAGTCATCGAAGAACTAAAAACCACTGAATAATCTGAGTCACTTTAAGTATTTTTAAAAATTTCTATACAGCTAAAGAATGTGCAAAACAGATGTAAATTGTCAAAAAAACAAGAACTGTACGTTAACTTTGTTTTTCTATCTATTGTTTAAGAATATTAAACTTTTCGGTTTTTAAAGGAATTCTCAAATTGCCTTATTTTTTTACAAAATAATTGTGCTGTTTTCAATACGTGTAAATCATTTTAAAAAAGGAAAACTTCTTTGTTCAAACAAAAAAACTTTTCACTATCAAGAAACTTACTGAAGACAAAATATAATTTTAGTTCTATATTCCTTAAAGAGGGTTCTTAGAAACTTTATATAAAATGATTACATTATTTCGATGACAAAAGCAAAAACTTATCATGGCCCGGCATGGCCAGGTGGTTAAGGCACTCGACTCGTCATTTGAAGGTTGCGGATTCGAACCTCAGTCACACCAAACCTGCTCGCCCTTTCAACCGTGGAAGCGTTATAATGATACGATAAATCCCACTATTCGTTGTTAAAAGAGTAGCCCAATAGTTGGCGGTTGGTGGTGTTGACTAGCTGCCTTCCCTCTAGTCTTACATTGCAAAATTAGGGATGGCTAGCGCAGATAGCCCTGATGTAGCTTTCCGCGAAATTTAGAAACCAAACCAAAACTTATCTGAATATGTCCGTCCATAATTCTTGAACTGAAAGATAGAAGTAAGGCAACTAGTCAACAGCACCCACTGTCGACTCTTGTTTGACCAAATACCAAAACATGACTGTCATTCGTAAAACGCACCCACACCTCAAAGTGCATAGCACATTCTGCAGCAATGGAAGGCGGACTCAGTTCAAACCCTCGAAATCACAGTCAGGGAATGCTAACTAGTAAACCACGGTTATCCCAAAATAAATTTGAAATGAGGCAACATAAGTATTGGAGTAAAACATTCAACCTCGGTGACGACTAATAGTCTAGTGGATTTGCTTCAAAACGAAACGTCTGTCAAGTAGCTTCCATTTGGAAGATATATCAAGTGTTTTTGTCTTCATTTTTCATTGTTTGAAAATCCCATTTTGAAGCTTAGCTATTTTATCATTATATATTTTCACAATTAGTTAATTACAGGCAACAAGAGGAAGTTTCTTTACTTACGTTCTTATTTCTTTCTTGGTTCAGGTACAGTCGTATCTAATTTTGATCTACTTATCAGAACGAGGGCGCCAGTCAGCAGCACCCATTACCGCAAGAGGTTTTTTGTTCAGATCTTTTAAATAAATTATTGGATTTACTGTTATTTACTGTCTATAACTGAAAGTACATAGATTGTTACATGACATCACAAACCAACAAGCCACTCTTGACTTCTGTCCATTAAAAACGTATCATCTACATTTTAACATAAAGGTGTCAAATAATATGATTTTGCTGTCACAAACTATAATTTGGATCTCTTAAGCCTGTGGGTTTGTAACATGAAGGTAATGGACACAGTAATAACTTAAATCTGTCCATTTAGTAAGTCTCTTCCACGTCACTTCTAAGTACTACTGCTAAAAGTTATAGTACAAAAGAAGCTCGTCTTTCTAAAGTTTATAATATGGATTTTTCTAAACAAAAAAGTAAATCTGCGGAAAAGGAAGAAGTGGTTAGTATTTCCAAAATAACAAACTAAGCTGTTAATCTATAACTACGTTTTGTTCTGCTGGCCAATTCGACATCAACACAACAATTGCTAACATACAAATAAGTTTATACCTTGGAACTAATTCATAATCTTATAGCCTAACAGTAACCAATAGGAAGCATCTGTACACTTGGCTACTTATCGAAAAAAACTGAATTTTTGTTTGTACTAGTAACCTGACGACATGACGTTGTGCAAGCAACAAAAACATGAAGTCATCAGCCAACATCAATATGTGATAAAAAATATTGTCTTATACAGATGTCTTAACGAAGCACAAAATGATTATTCTTTTATACATAATAATTCCATTTACTATTTTGGTGATAAAATGTTTAGCACATATTGCCAAGTTTGCTTGTTAGTATTTTCAGATATAAACTGTATATTTTGTCCTTCGTTTTAATAACAAATGATATCGAGATATATTGTGCTTGAGGGTAATGGTACTTTACCTAATGTGTCATTAATGAATATTACAAAGTTAAGTAAAGTTTGTGTAAGCCATAATTTTTTTACTTGTTCCTCCTTCTTTTTTCACATCAATACAATATTTACCTTAAAATTAGAAAAAAAATAAAATCGAAATTCAAGTTTCTGATACTGAATTCAACCCAATTAAATAAGGGTTAACTTTTGTAAGGCACTGTCATGTAAACAATGGTGGATTACTGTTATTCTGAGACAGCACAGTTATATGTCGTGATTTCACTCATTCCAACATAGTGTTCCAGCAACTCAAGTACAATTAATTTCATTGCAGAGTGAAATCTCAAAACAAATTAGATGCGTTTATGTTTTTTCCCTGTTTTTTCATAGAAGAAATAAACTGTGGCACGACGAAAAACCCACTACAGTAGGGTGTAGTGTTTAAGCTTTAAAAAAAAGCGATTCCAGTGTTGAAATGACGAAATGCTCTGACACTTATAGTTACATCAATAAATATGAACATCAAACGTAATCTAACTCCAACACACCTACTGTTTCTGAGAGTATCGTAGGAAGCACATGTTGTTTATGTTACAAAATCATCAACTTGTGGTGGTTTTTACGAAACTTAGTATAACACTCCGATACTAGTTGACGTGATATACATACTGCAATATGTGTAAAACTGAGTCAGACGTTCTTTATTTTAACATATATATATGTGTGTGTGTGTGTGTGTGTGCGCGCGCACACATTAAAACATGTTGTTCTTTTTCCAAGCTATTCAAGTATCAATATGAAGAAAACCTTTAGCTAAAATAAGGCTCTTTTTGAACTCCGTTATAATTATTATGTAATCGTTTTTAGTGCCAATTAAAATAAAATTACTTAACACAAGCGTGAGAGGTGTTTGTAAACAACAAAGGGAGAGTATGATTTTTTTTTTTTTACTCGCCTTATGAAGGATAAGCACAATGAGTACATATCGCAAAATCAGCTGTGTGGTGGGTACTATGGTGCCGCTATGTAGCTAACACTAGTTGGTTGTTTCTTTATCATTATGATTATTATTATAACGTATCACTCCATGTAGTGATTCTATTGCCGAGGAGTGTTTGAAATAAAGACTGGACAACTTAACGATGTAACCTCCAGCACGAAAGAAGATTTGCTCCACTGATTTAATTGATTGAACAAATTACATATCTGAAACGTTAGATTGTTTTAGATATCAATGCTGCGTTTTTCTATATTTTTTCTTGCTGTTTTTTCTTAAATTTTAGGATCGTTAGCTTTTAACATTATGTAGTTTTAGGTCAGAACATTTAATTCCTTGGGTTTGTTTGTTTGAAAATACACACAAAGCTACAGGATGGGTTACCATCCTCTGCGGGTATCGAAACTCGTTTTCTAGCGGTGTGAGTCCGCAGACATATTGCTAACTCCTTGGAAATGGCAAGACGAGCCGTGTAATTACAGTGGCGGAAATAATCAAACACCTTATCTCAAAATTATTTCAGCTAAACATAACATATGGCATAATGTTTTGGGACAACATGGGACCTATTGTTCCATCTTGGCTGTTCCATACTCTAAACTAAACTAAAACTTTTAATAAATAAATTTTAAAAAACATCTTAAAGCCAGCTCTTATCACTCATATACTTACAAGCTTTTTCTTAAACTCAATTAACTTTATTGTTTTCACAATATCCGAAGGAAACTCATTCCGAAGGCCAAACACCCTTAGCTGAAAATGATTCCTAGCCTATCAAAATTCGTGTCCCCTTGTCCTACTATTCTCATTGCTAAGTATGAAAAAAAAGATGCGTCAACACGATGAATCCCATTTAAAACCTTAAACACCTCAATCAGATTCTTTCTAACTTTGTTTTTTTCAAGCGAAAACAGTTTTATGAGGTATTTCAACCTCTCCTCGTATGACAACCCTAACATCCCAAGTTCCATTCTAGTAACCCTTCTCTCTACCTTTCCCAACAATTCAATATCTTTCCTAAGGTAAAAGGCCCATGACTGAACAAAATATATATTCTAAACACGTATTTTTTCTTCAGCGTGAAATCCAAAGTACGAGTCGTTCATAATTTTTAACTGATTAAACTTTGGATATTTACATAATAATGGTTTTACTATGTTCTCAAGAGATGGCGCCAGCATAGAAAATGTAAATATAGATTAACAATTTAACAGGGTGAAATCGCGATATTACAGTCTAGCTAATGAAATGCAAATAGTATTTGCTATATTTCGCAATAGATATAACCCAAGACGGTTAAAAAATGTTCATTGTAAAAACTGTCACATTTGTTCAAGGAGTCATTTTATCGCATTCTTTAAGATTAAAAATAAAAAAACGACACACATAAAAGCTTCAAAAAGAATGTCGATTGGATTACCAAACGACTGCAAATCGTTTCTCATTTGCTAGAAACTTCACAGCGTGAAAGATAAAGAAAGTTCGTAAGGATACATAAAAAATACACTTTGAATACTTCTATTTCGATTATTTGCAAGTTCAAATTCATGATACACCTTTCCCGTTGGAATTTTCGTAACAAAGAACAATTGGAAATAATTAAGTAATCATTTCTAGAAAACATTTATTATAGTATTTTGAAAACAGTCGACAAAGATTGTCAGCTAAGTAACTGATCTTGCATGCAAAATATCCTATTATAGTGAAATGAAATAAAAAAGGCAGTTTGTATATAGATAGTAGAAGGGATTGTAAACTCCACGCGTGTGAGGTCCACCTCTCTTTTATTATTCATTCTTTACGTATTTCACTAACACAAGATCTTTCTTTTCCTCAGCTTTATATTTCCCTATTTTCTTTCACTTGTGCACAGGACCTCCCAGGTTGAATCCGAAAGTGTCTACTGACCTGGCCAAATGCATGGCATTTCACAACTGAATATATATATATATATACACACACACACACACACATATATGTATATATTAGCTAAGTCACCAATCAGTGGTTCTTATTTCCCTAGCTACGCCTTGCTACCTGAAAGGTTGGGCCTGTCACCTTACGCTTTATTTTCGACAATATAGTTGCCGCGTGTTAGAGACCTTTCGGGTGCATGGCCATTGGTGTACCCTGCGGTCAGCCACTCCACTAACCTAGGTTATCAATATCTGAATAGTTTGACAGATGTTTCCCTTTTAACTAACACCGCACCTATAAAAAGAGTCATTTATATTTTTGCTAATTTAAAACATACGACTAATTAAACAGACACACGGCAGGGTATAACGCACTTATTCGTCTTTCTAGGGTTACTGGACTGTGTTTCATATCGAACGCAGTTCTATCTCAAACAAATAAAATGTAAACTTCTTTCACTAGGTACATTAGATATCTTTAGTTTTTTTATCCTTTCGAAACAAAAAAAAAAACTGAGAGCCGACAATAACACGATATTATTAACACAGGTGAGATATGAGAGATCCATGACAGACATTATGAACGAGGACCGAGATAGCGAAGAGGAAACAAGTCTGTACAAAAACAGTAATAAGGGTTTTAGGTGGAATTTTATTTTATAGACAACTTTTGTGTGAATAGTTAAACTATGTTGAACTGAGTTAAGAGTCACGACTTTCTCTGTTGTTGTTAAACACATAAAACTATCCGTGCTCTGCCCACTGCGAGTAGACTTTCTTTTATTGTTCATAAACAAAGAGCTATCTGTGTTCTGCCCACTTAAGAAAGACATTTTTCGCTGCTTAAACACACAGAAATATATGTTTTATGCCCAGTGCAGATCTACTTTCTCTGTTGTTATTAAGCACAAAGAGCTATCGGTGTTCTGCTCACCACAGGTAGCCCTTTTTATGTTGTTAAACACATAGAGCTATCTGTACTCTGGCATCCGAGGGTGCACTTTCTTTGCTGTTGTTGTTAAGCACAAGAAGACATTTTTGTTCTGGCCACCGTGTACAGATTTTCGCCAAATAATCAACACAAAAATACATTATTCATATACGCATATACACTTTGTTTTACTTTCTTTCTTAATAGTATTTTAAATGTTTACTTTAATGGTTCAAGTTAATCATTTTATTAAATTTAAATTTCATTGCTAAACATTTTACTTTTTAATCTGAGCGCCAGGGATTTGACCTAAAATACAAAAATTACAATTTTCATTTCAACTTTATACAATCTCCTCAATAAAAGAGAAAACGTCCGGTATACTTGATACTTTATAACACTAGAATTCGGGCAAAGAAAGATAGTAGTGTTTTATGTTAAATAATACAATAGAAACCACCAGAAATAACACTTACTGGTTATTTGTTTAGAATTTCGCGCAAAGCTACACAAGAACTGTTATCTATTTAAAATGCTTCATAACGAGTAATTCACAAAGTGAGGAACAACTTGCATAATATGCTAGTGTTTATAATCTATTATAAGTTTCCTATAGAGCTGTTTGTTTTGATTTTTGAATTTCGAGCAAAGCTACACGAGGGCTATCGGCACGAGCCGTTCTTAATTTAGTAGTGTAAGGCTAGACAGAAGGCAGCTAGTCATCACCACCCACCGCCAACTCTTGGGCAAACCTTTTGCCAACGAATAGTGGGATTGACCGTCACATTATAACGCCTCCATGGCTGAAAGGGCGAGCATGTTTGGTGTGACGGGGATATGAACTCGCAACCCTCAGAATACAAGTTGAGTGTCTCAACCACCTGGCCATGCCGGGCCATCAAAGTTCAAGAAATTTCCATTTTCAGATTTGTAAACTACTAGCCACATAAATTATACTTAAAGAACTTAAGGTGTATTAGTTAAATGAGCATAAATTTAATGTTTGTTCTTATTTATAACATGTATCACCCGGTAAATTAGTACATTAGTAAACTGTAAAAAAAAAAAAAATTTGTTTCTTTGTTATTAAGCACAAAGGTACACAAAGAGCTATCTGCGCTCTGCCTATCACGGGTATCGAAGCCCGGTTTCTAATGACATAAGTCCGCAGACGCACCACTATGCCACTGAAAAGCAAATTGAGTTGTTGAAGTGCTTTAAGAAAGGGGATAAGGGCAAGTACTTCACATAAATTCCCTTCTATCATCAAAAAGATATCGAAGAAAAATGTTTTCATTGAATCCACAATACCTATTCCATCAGGAAAATATTTGATCTTGGAATGTTTCAAATGTTATATTAAACTCAATATTTTAGTTTAATATAACATTACAAATTCCCATTTTCAAATTAAACGTTTTGGGAATTCTTCACAAAATTCGTTTTCGGCATTATATTGCAAATCTTGTTCGAGTTTGTTTATTTGTAGTTTAGGACAAAGCTGTACAATGGCCTATTCGTACTCGGCCCACCAAGGGTTTCAAAATCCACTTCCTAGCTTGTTAAGTCCACAGACATTCCATTATTCCATTGGGAAGGGGGAGGGCTTTCGTTTAAGAGAAAATATATAATTTTGAATTTCGAAAACTATTAATGCAGCAATGGTATGTGATACTTAATAAGATGTGATCCTTGGTGTGTTAAGAAAAAATTTGTTACAATTGTTTAGCTGATATTCAACATTTACCTAAAACGTACAGTTTGAGAAAAATGTGACACACACATACGTATTTGATAAAATATTTCATCCTTTCTCTTTGTCATTATCAACATCATTAGATTTACGAAGGCGTCTTATATTCTTAAAAAAGAATAAAGTATATTATATTATATTGAAACGAAAGACAGTTTGAAGTCTGGAGGAGATAAAAGTTAAATTCAATAGAACATATGTTTACATGTTAATAGTTAAACAGTGGAAAATGTCTGCTGTTCCTATAACGCTGAATAAGTATGGTGCACAAATATCTCTAATTATTTCCCGACTTTGTATACAAGCCTAACGGATCAATGCAGGGAGTGTATATTAAAGGCAATAAAAGATATGCCTGGTAAGACACATATCCGTGCTCGAAATTTAAATAGGCATATAAGCATCTTACAGGTAAGACAAAATGTTTTTCTTATTTACAAAAAAAGTTGGTTAGTTTTCACCACTAACGTAATAACTTCTTAAAACAAGTTTTCGTAAAAAAAAAGAAGGTTGTTTATTTCTAGGGTAAACTTGTGCAGTTTGTTTGCCACAAGAAGCGAACTACGAATCCACATGTTTTACGCCTTCGAGCTTACTTATAAGTCACCAGGGGACGTTTCTAAATGGAGTTATGTTGATTATTAATGGTCAGTATCTTCTCATCTTTTTTAATTTCTCGACACTCATTTTAGTAAACACTTTAGTATGTGTTCGTAACTTCTGTCAGATGTTTCAAAGTCAGTCATGTCTTTATGCTTCATATATTTATATAAAACCGCTAGCAAGTTACACCGTCCTTCGAAAGTAAACACTGAGACGCTGTTGAGCGTAAACAGATATTAACTGCATGCATTGTATAACGTCTTAATTAATGAAAACGTTTTACACAACAAACACAAAAGTGTCGCCTGATGATCTAAGACGATAAATGTTGAGTTCCTAGTTACGGTCAAGAAACTCTTATTGTAAGAGGCCAAATATTTCTGTTTCACCAGAAGGTGGCGCCTCTATTTATAGCTGCAACCTGTATATACAATTTTTTTCACGTGTTTTGATCAGTAAGTTGACAGATGACGACAGAGTTGATGAAAAAAAATAGATGTTATGATTATATGATGTACGTGTAAAACAGTTTGTGCTTCAGATACATGAATGTTTAACATTTTTTCGAGTATGATAAAGTTACGTAAACACTGTACATATTACTCGCTACTGTAAGCTACGAGTGACAAGATTTCAAGGTACATGAAATATGTACTGTGAATTTAGGAACACTTAAATAATATATTTATTTGGAAAGTCACAGCCTTAATGAATATCCTAGGAGAACTTGGAAACCGTAATGAATTTCCTTTTGTTTGTTAATTATGTAATAATACATTTAATGTATGTTTTTGTTGTTTGATGAAGAAAATCATGTTACATAAAAATGTATGTCTTTAACGACATGGGTTACCTTGACGACACCAGTGTTTCCAACATCTCTTACAGTCTATGCTTTTCTGTTCATTAAACCCCATAAAACGTTATTACAAAAACGTGTAGTTTATCGTAACTGTAGTAAAATGTAAAAAATATATATATAAATAATTTTGTATAAGTGTTTCAACATAAAGAAGTCATGTTTTCCATCTTAAAATGCTTCATAACGAGTAATTTGCAAACGGTGGAAAACAACTTAGATAATATGTTGTTTGTAAACTATTATAAGTTTTATATAGAATGGTTTGTTTTGAATTTCGCGCAAAGCTACACGACGTCTATCTGCACTAGCCGTCCCTAATTTAGCAGTGTAAGACTATAGGGAAAACAGCTAGTCATCACCACCCACGCCAACTCTTGGGCTAGTATTTTACCAACGAATGGTGGGATTGAACGCCACATTATAACGTCCACACGGTTGAAAGGGCGAGCATGTTTGGTGTGACGGAGATTCGAACCCGCGACCCTCTTTGTACCATTTTTGTGACGTTGATATCTTCGAAACATATCTTCTTTAACACCTTTTGATTCTTGTCTTCTCTTTAATTATAACTACTTCCAATGAGAGTAAACTAAAAACTAACCCAGACGTCACTATAATTAATTATGTATACATTTCTTATGTTTCTACTTATCAAGTTTGTTTGTTTTTAAAGTTAAATACAAATCCACATAATGGGGTATCTGTGTACGTCACGCTGGGATTTTTCAAAGTAGAAGGAGCCATAAAAGCCAAAATGCATTTATCCGAATAAAATTATTCCACTACTGTCTGTCCATTACGATTTTATTGTTGGTGATGGTGGGGGGTTGCAATGGAGACTTTGAATAAGAGATGACGTAAAACCTGATAAGTATTTTTATATGCAAAAACGGCTAGTTTTTTCTCAACAAGTGGGTTTCTCGACATCACTGATAAGTATTTATTTATTCGGAGTTAAACACACAACTGCGGATTTACAACGCTAGATATACCGCTGTAGCATTGTGAGGGCTTCTGCTTATAAAGTTTAAAATTAAAATGCATTGTTTCATCAGTTAATTACTCTCGTTGTTAACGATGTTTTTGGCCGTAATCCCAGAGGTATCTGATGAGGATCGTCCAGACTAGGAGATATATGTTACTCTTACATACAAATTCTAAGCTAACAATGCGAAAGGATCGTTAGAATAAAAGTATAATGATATACAATGAGCCAAAATAAAAAGTAATGACATTCACTATACTAACTAGCATAACCAATACTGTTAATGAAAGTAACAGTGAATAAACAATACAATATACCTTACACAAAACAAACAATGATTGTTATCTTAAGTTTAAACCGCATTTTTCTTGTTCGCGATGGAATAGAGATGTAGTGCTATAACAAGAGTAATATACTATTATTAACACGTAAACATACTATAACAAGTGTAACGTAATCAAAAGGCAATCACATAGTTGAGACAGGTCCACAGCCGGCCGTTGCCAACATGGATTGATTGAGGACAACCAGTAGATTTCTGAATCTTGTCAGCGTTACAAACTGCTGAGATTCGACTACGGTTAACCTTGCAGATTTGAACTGACGGTGGAGCGAATATTAATTTTCTTCGATTTATTATTTCTGTAACAGCTTTTGTGTGTGTGTGTGGGGAAAGTGTTTTTATGAATGGTGAGATTTAATTAGAAAGAAGCAATAACACTACTTTATACCTAGAAAGTCTGAGTGTTTTCGGAAATGTATAAAGAATTTTAAGAAAGTATTCAGAATGTGTCTTCTAACGTACGGGGCTTATATTCACTGAAAATTGTATAAAATTAAGATTCGTGTAGCTTTGTTTGTTAAATTGCGCATAGTGTTAACCACACTAGCTGTTCTTATTTTAGAAGTGATAAACCCACACAGATAATCACATAGTTGTACTATGAGGCTATAGTTCAGGGTACACGTAAAGAAAAAAAAACAAACTTCAAAGTTACTTGAACCAGTGTTCTGGGAAATTTTTGTGAGAAAAGAGCTCGACAAGATATTTATAAATTTATAATCTTTCTCAGTTTCTAATGAATTCTAACTGAATATATCTATTAAAAAATATCCCAAAACTGTTGTGATTTATCCTGGAGATAATCTGAGAAACACGTTAGATTTGTAAGGTTGATAATAGTGTTATACATTAATTCAATATGGGAAACTAGCTTAAGAAAAACATGTATCGGAACTTAAAAGTTTAAGTTAATAATAGAGGGAAAAAACGAATGTCAAAATCCTTAACAACTGAATTAATGAATAAATTTCCAAATTTAGAATTATCTAAATATCTAAATGTTAATTTGTTATCAGTGGTAAAGAAACTCGTTTTTCATACATGAAGGTTTCTTCCACTAATCATAGACTAACTATACCTCGTTCTTGAGGACATCCTTAAAAAAACAACAAAAAACAAACTAAATTCTAAATTCAGCCTTTTAGAAACGATAGAGCTCAAGGCGAACCTGTATATAGAAATGATTATAATTATATTTATCAAGTTTTAGGCTTTCTTTTCGGTAAGGAATTCGTAGATCCAACAACAGTGCGTTAAATAGCACACTTCTTACTAAACAATAACACTGACTACGTAATGTAGTATAGTATTGTAACCACAAAAAGCTAAAATTGCTGTTATAAAATAAGGCCAACTCGCCTTTTCAGTTGATTATTATTAGTCAAGTTAGACACTTAATGAGGAACCTTCTGAACTGCGTAATTAATTAAAAAGACATTAAAAGCAACTTTTTACAGTCGTAAGGTTAGATTCTAATTATTACATCGTTTCGCCCCATTGTACCATTAGGTAAGAACCAAATTCAAGACTGCATTCCACTAAGTGAGGATATGATTGTAATTCTTACCAGATTGTGATTCCCACTAAGTGAGGATTTAAGTGTAATTCTTACCTGGTTGTGATTCCCACTAAGTGAGGATATGAGTGTAATTCTTACCTGATTGTGATTCCCACTAAGTGAGGATTTAAGTGTAATTCTTACCTGGTTGTGATTCACACTAAGTGAGGATTTAAGTGTAATTCTTACCTGATGGTGATTTCCACTAAGTGAGGATTTGACTGTAATACTTACCTGATGATGATCCCCATTAAGTAAGGAATTGACTGTAATTCTCACATGATGGTGACCTCCATTAAGTGAAGATTTGACTGCAATTATTACCTGATAATGATTTAATACTATAAGGCGTGATCATTAAAATCTTAACTTGCCTCCGTAAAAGCTACTATTTTTGAATAGATTGGGAATTTGATGATCAATTATGAAATGGAAAAGAATGTTCATCTAAACTAATTCGTCAACGAACATTTGACGAAAGTAGAATTGCGTCTGAACAGCTCATGCCGTTTAAAGTTAACATAATTTTTTGTTTAATTCCATGTAAAGTTATTAGATAGACTAGAGGAAATGCAGTTAGTCAACAACACCAGCCGCAACTCTTGGGTTACTTTTGTCAGACTACACAATGAGACTTGACCGTCATTCCTATAACTCACTTACATCTACAAAGTGAGGAGCGCCAATTTGTAGGAGTTGTAACTGGACACGAACTAAGGATCCATAGTACGGCAAGTCAACCACTTGGTCACGGTCGACTCATTCTTCAATGTGAAGTTGTTTCACGAAGTCTGTTCTAAGTTGTTACTTTGCGGTTTAGCCACATACCTCATGGAGCTCCAAACTGTTCACGAGTCGATCTCAAAGACGTTTAGGTGCTAAGTTCATCCATGATGTTGCGAATTGGCTTTGAGTGTCCTTACAAGAATATGAACTGCTTCAAACTAATAATATCGTTGTTGAGACATCATTACAAAGCAACTCATCATCCGTCATACAACGATTTGACCATCATATGCCAATTCTGAGCACAATCGCAAAGTATCTGCCATGAGATTGAAACAGATGTTTATAGCTTCAAATGTATAAATAGCTATAATCTTACTTTATAAGGCTTATCTCTATAGTGTTAGTGATTTTTACTTTTCTATATTATATAAGCTTACCTTTGAATATGGTTAGGTCTTTTTATCTTACAATGACTTTAGAAATTTCATTTTGAGTATTGATTTTAAATCACAAGTCATTTTCTTTTCCTTATGGAAATAATTATAATTTCTCCTCCAATGACAGGGGCAGCGTGACTTCACGATTTGGAGTCATAATTGGATGGTCATAACTTCGAGGTTGACCCGCTACATACTATTGTGTCCTTGTGCAAAACACTTTACCCCAATTGTTTCAGCTTACCCAGTTGGTGTGATGAGAACTAGTTGCTATCTAGGGGTTAACCTGCGATGGATTGGCATCGCTTTTAATGAAGAAGTGTCACTTAACTTTAACATCTATAATAAATTAATCTTCAGTGTGAATATGATTTGTTCAGGGCAGTCAAGTGAGAATTTTGGATTTTCAGTTTTAATTCATCGTTTCAAATCAAACTTCAATGAAAAACTAACATAAAACATTTAAGATTTATAGGGTGTATTTCAGGACCAACTTTAAAATTTAGACCAACTATTCAGCAAAAAAAAAATCAAATTAGTATTGCCCTTTAATAACGCCATGGAGGGCGTTACAATTTTCAAAGGGGCATTAATCATGTTATTTGCACAGTCTCGAATTCTGATTTTCAGATTTGATTTGTTGATTTCAATGCTAATATGTAAAAGTGTGTGCGTGTGTGTGCTCACGTTTCTTTTTTTCAGATCAAAATTACAGCGATAAAAGTGGATTATATATTGATTTACTATTGTATTCACACAAGGTAATTTTTTTTAAACATAGGGGGTATGATAATTAGAGAAGATGTTTTATTATGGGCAGTAAGGGGTATTTATGTAGAATATTAAACAGTTTGCCAAAACATCAGAAAAACAACAAAGAATAAACTAAGAAAGCAACTCTTAAAATGAAATCACTAAAAGAGTGATTTATTTACTTTAAATTACTATTAAAAACACAACTTAGGCTATATTATGAAAACTTGAATACAATTCCTATTTTCATGCATAATTTGTAAGTCAAAATTTGAAAAAAAAATTACAAGATAATTTATTTATTTCAGTTAAGTACAATGCTACATAATGGGCTACCTATGCTCTACCCACTATGGATATCGAAACCTGGTTTCTAACGTTATAAGTCCGCAAACATACCACTGCGCCCCTTAGGGTTGTCAGAAGATAAGCCGGAATTATTCACATATTGGAATAATAATTCATTCTGAATATTTGAGGCTTTTGAAATAAGCATTTAAGCTTGGCAGAAAAGATATCAACAATATGAAATCTACAACTGACTTTTTGTGGAGAGATTTGTATAGTGCAACCTATGTCTATACGTCTACTTTTATACCTTTTCAATAGAAAAGCATGTGAAGATCGGTGTGTTGTAAATAAACCACATCCATTAATGTATCTGCTTATCGTTTGTAAAAATATGATGTGAACAGACAACCTCATGTAAACAAGTTATAAATTTTCATTAAAACATTTCATAACTATCATTCACCTTCACTGTTTCAGCAATTTTGTTTGTTTTATTTTTAATTTCGCGCAATACTACACATAGGCTATCTGCGCTAGTCGTCCCTAATTTAGCAGTGTAAGACTAGAAGGAATGCAGCTAGTCATCACCACCCACCGCCAACTCTTGGGCTACTCTTTTACCAACGAGCAGTGGGATTGACTGTCACATATTACACCCCCACGGCTGAAAGGGCGAGTATGTTTGATGCGACGGAAATTCAAACCCGCGACCCTCAGATGATGAGTCGAACGCCGTTAACCACCTGGCCATGCCGGACCGTGTCAACAATTAATAACTTACCGAATATGCATAATTTACATATTGACGTTAGGAGAACTGCATTTGTACAGCTCTTTAAAATATTTTTTGTTTAATTTCATGTAAAGCTACTCGATGGATTAGAGGAAGGGCAGCTAGTCAATAACACTAACCGCAACTCTTGGACTACTTTTGTCAGACTGAGAATTTTATAAGAATTGTAAAATTAACTTCGTAATAAAAGATAATTTTTGTAGCTATCCAAAGAACAAGTGCAAAACCTGTTGTTGTTTTGAATTAAGCACAAAGCTACACAATGGGCTATCTGTGCTCTGCCCACCACGGGTATCGAAACCCGGTTTTTAGCGTTGTAAGTCCGCAGACGTACCGCTGAACCACTGGGGGTCAAGTGCAAACCTCGTGCTATATTTAAGACGTGAATGTAATACACATATTTTTTTTACTAAACATATTCAGTAGTCTGACTAAAATGAAAATTGTAGAAAACCATTTATTTATTTATTAGGGTATGAGTATAATATTATATTATAGTAAAATTGGTGAATAAATTTAAATATATTTTAAAACCGCGAATTTGAAATACATATAAATAAATGCGAACACAAGGGTTAATTTATTGTTTTATTCATAAAGTAGAACAGAAAAATGTTATTTATTTTTAGGATATTTGGTTCCATTTCTTGTGAATGCATAGATGCCTTTTTCACAACTTAAGTTATCAATATTTGAAGACGTGGAAAATATATCTAAAACACAAATGCTTTGAAAAACTTGTAGGATCCACTTGTTACGTGAAACTTCAGAAAAGAATGGTATGATTTACTGGATCCCTTGAATGATTTATAATCATGAGAGGCACTGCTTTTAGAGATAGATATTTACTGTACACCAATTTAAATATCTTATAGTGATCAGGGAATCTTATACTGTTTGTCAATTTGTAAGTGGTTTCAAGCCAATCACAAATGGTGATTGTTCGTGTCAGGCGAGTGCTTATTGAGCCCTTATTCTTCAACAACCGTGAACACAACCTAATCACACTAGGTTGAATTTATGAATTTGTCTTGTTGCCAGGTGTTTGAAAGAGTGAAAAAGGCTCAGGAGAAAATCTACGAATCCAAATTACCCAGAAATAAGATGACGAGACTGTTGAGGGACTAAGCGCTATCTTATAGGGACTTGGAGACAATTAATCACTTCGTGTTCAATAACGATGCCGCCGATGATAACATTGAACCCATCACCCGACGAAACGACCAGGCCTGCAGCATTCTAGGATAACTTTTTTCCCCCACATGACCCCTGAACACATCTTTATTCAGCCCACCCTGCTGACACAAGAAGACAGAGAGCCCGCGACAGAAACAAATAACAATTCCGCATTTCTAAGCCTTCCGCATAGCCCCTCCCTCATCATTTCACGGTGGAACCACCTGTGTGTGTGGCCGCTAACTCTGTTAGAAATAACTTTATCAGTGCTGCCATCTGGGCAGGAAACACAAGTTCCCACACTGCTGGGCTAGCCTGCCACAGAGGTTAGGTGTCCAGGATAATGTGTAGACTAGTGAGTGGGTGTATGAAGTTGAAACAAGAATAAAGACTAATTCTACTCAGGTGGTTTCTCAGACATTTTCTCGTTTACACAAAACTCTTCTAACTATAACATTTTTAAACAAAAACATCCTGGTACATCTTTTAAAAATTATCGATTATTTCTTCATATATCTTAATACTTCTGAAATGTTTGTTTCTTCAGTTACTTTATGTGTACCCTAATAATAAGTTCATCAACTACTTGTCTCTCTGTCAACACCTACCGACTGATCGATTTTTAGTTTTGTGGGTTATTTGCTTTTGCTTTTTCCTTTCACACAAACAAACAATGTAAAACATAGTTTGAGAAAATAATCGAAAGGGATCCTTTTGTACGTGAAATTCATTGTGTATTATTAATTTTTGATCGACCATTACAGAACTTTTACAGTGGATTATCGCATATGTGTAACATAGGGAGGTAATAAAATTGGGGCATGATAATTACGAGCTTCTGATAACGTAACAAACGTCTCTGATAAACAATAAATACCGTAAATTTTCGTCCCAATTCTGCAGTGTAACAACAACTCCTTTGTTTGTATTGCAGCGAAAAGCAATACAATGGGCTATTTGTGCTGTGCCCACCACGAGTAACTAAACCAGATTTTTTTTTTAGGTCACAAGTCCATAGATTTACCGCTGAGCTATTGGGGGAAGGGTTTGTGGCTTTAGCTCGAGAATAAATATCACTCATTATATCTAATTAGTTTCCTTTTTTAAAATGACCGATCACCGTTGTTGGTTAAACGTCCGTAATAACACTGTAATACCGATGACTTGTTAAAAGTACAGCCACGTCACTAGATTTATAATACATTCCTTTACTTAGTTTAACAATATTCTAAAATGTAGAGTTTGGTTTTTTTTTAATAATCCATAGAAAGATGAATCTTGGCAGAAAGTAATTCTGGATCGAAGTTCTTATACAGAGCCAAAAGCTAATAGGCTGCAAATGATTTTTCGCATTATCTTTAACTTTGTTTTTGAAAATTTCGTTTTCGACATTTGTTTGATAGACCTTATGCTTAAGTGATACATTGTTAAGTTGATGGTAACTAAATCTACGTACTTGTATTTGTTTTGTTATATAATATTATATATGTATAGTAAATAAGATATATATGCTTGTCGATATATTAGTGGCGTTGTATTTACTATTATTATACATTCTTTTAATAAAACTCTATACATTCAACCTATTTATCATATATTCTACAAAATTAAAAAGTGTAACCAGGTCGTGGATCCTAATAAATCACTGCATTCATAATGTAGTGAGTCATTGTTTCTCAAACGACAGTACAAAAGTTTTTAGCTCAGTGTGATAAAAAGAATATGAGCTACATGCGAGATTTCGTGAAAATTCAGATGACTGTGAAACCTGCACTAAGGACGAATGTACAGAATTTTTTGAGTCCTGAAAACACAACTTTTGTTTGCTTTTATCACAGAACAACACGATGGGCTAACCGTCCTTTGCCCACCACGGGTATCGAAAACTGGTGCAAAACACTATAAACCTTTAGAATTACCACTAAGCCGCTGGGGTTCGAAACACAAGGTTACTTTATCTTTTGTATTTGGCAAGTATACAATCTGGGAAGAAATTCGTGCCAACACCCCCAGTGGCTCATGAGTAAACTTGAAGGCTTACAGTTCTAAAACTCTGGTTTCGATCCTTGTTGTGGGCACAATATAGACAGTTAGCTCATTGTGCAGCCTTGCGTTTAAATGAATATATCATAGTTTCCTGTTTTTATTAGGTTTGAACAAATATAAAAAACGAAGTTGTGATGAAAGCAGTGGATATCAAACAACGTTACTTTACAACATCAATTTTCTCATGCACTTTAAAAAAACAAAGGTAAAGCTGTGCAACAAATAGAAAACATAAATAAATAAGATTTCATTTTTTCAACCGTAACACATAAAATAACCATTTCAAATGGTTAAACTAATAAACTTTTTTATATATATTATTACAAAAAAAAACAACAACAACAGGGCGTTAAATAAAAATATTTTATCATGACAATCTTAATCTTTCAGCTTATTAGACTGATATGAAACCTCATTGTTAAACAAAGAATACATGCTTTTCTTTCGCGAACGTAGATGAAACCTAAAGGCATTAATTGAATATTATTAGTTCATAACAAAGTGTACTCCATGAAAACATGTACAACAATACGTGATTCGTGTAGCAACCATGAAATAAAACACTGCCCTGAGCGTATTAAATAATGATTTTCTGTATAATTAGACTTGAAGGTCCTTTTTTTTAAAAAAAAGTTTTCTTTGTTATTCATTATAGGGCTACATCCCATGTCAAGAATATCGAAGTAATCAAACAGACAATAGAACTTGTAAACCTAAGAAAAAGACGCAACCTAGTTATGTCTTAACGTTTCTTTAAGAATTTCTTTTAGTTAAGAGCTTATAAAAAGGTTTGTCCAACATACGCTGTTATGTTTTTTAATCACAAATCCATTTATGATTTGTTTTTAAAGTTGAAAGCAGCGTTTCGATCATGAGTTATTATTCTCAAAGGGTGAAACCCAGTTCAGATAGGTTAATACTAAACTTATAATAACAATAAATCAACTTCTGCTCTGTATGCTGTGTTCTTCCAAATGAAACTCCTCCAGACTTACACCGCTAAAAACCGGATTTCGATACCTTTGGTAGGCAGAGTACGGATTGTGTAGCTTTGTGCTTCATTCTAAACAAATAAACCATCCAAATGAAAATTATACTTTAACTCGTCGTCTTAAACTTATGCACGTGTAGGCAAGAAACAGCGTGTTTACGATCAGAATAGTTACTCTGGAAAGACAACAAAACTGAAACATGCACACAAACATGTTATTGAACATGTTTTTAATGGTTTTGTGAATTAAGTGTTAAATGCGAGAAAGACAATGGTAAAGTAATCAGTCCTAGTAGAACACATTCTCTCTCTTTCACACACACATCTGACTATGAAAGAATTTCTCATTAAGTAATTAGTAGTCAAGTTTCTATTTAATACGCCCAACATAACATCCGAGGATAAGCTTAGTTTGGATTTTACGCAAAGCTGCAAGAGGGATATTTGCGCTAGCTATTCTTAATTTAGCACTAATAAGGAAATGCAGCCTGTCAACACCACCTACCGCCAACTCTTTTACCAACCAATAGTAAGATTGACTGTCACATTATAACTTCCCCATAGCTGAAAAGACGAGCATGTTTGGTGAAGGAGGTTTGAACCTGCGACTCTCAGATTCAAAGTTGTGCGCCTTAACCACCAGACCATGACAGGCTCCACGGATAAGAAATTAAATGATGTTTGGATACTAAGATGATGGATGATGTAATTACACGTGAATTCCAACTATCGTTTGTTAACTTGAATGTGTCTGCAAATCTAATCTTGCAGTAAACTGAACGTTTGTACAAATATTTACTTTTAAATTTAACAAACGTAAATGAGATAAAAATGCATGCTATAAGAATGTTTGTTGGATTCACGTTTTGTAAATTCGTAAGCTATTAAGTCTCAATTCTTGCTAAGGTGCCAAAGTAACTGTACAATTAGTCCTAATGGTGTGAAAATGCATATGTAGTGGTTAATTTTGTGGAAGTTACTATGATCGTTTATGGTGTACTTGTGGAACAAGTATATTAATACACCTGTTTCTCCTCTCCTTACTTTTTAAAGATGTTATAAGCGTTGTGAATTCTGTAAAACTGTACTATAATACCATAATATATATAGATTGGTACTAAAACATGCATGCAGCTACTCTATATCGCCTTTAAAATCATTTTTTGATACTCACAATGGAGGTTTTTAATCCATGGTGCGATTGTTACAGTTTACAAATCACACCATATAAATGGATACTCAGCTAAATGTTAACAAAAGCAAACGTTGATATCTAACGTTGCTAAGCTTTATTATTAGCAAGCTTTGTATCAGGGTATGAAGAAGTCTTTCAGATTTTGTGTCAGTAATTATCAAAATTGCTTGACAACTGACCAACTATCTGATTCGTATGATCACAATTCTGGCCATATAGGTTTTTTTTTTATATGAATATTTTATTTAGTATATAATATATGAATATGTTTATCTGTTTTTGATCTAACATTATAAGTTTACACGCTGTTGTTGTTGCTATTGTTTTAATCCAAATATTAAATGCAGAAGTAATAATAAGTAAAAACGTTATGTTTGTAGTTATCGAATGACATATTAAACATGTTTATATGCCAACAAATTTTATGGTTGAGAGTCAAAACTAGTTCTCTGTGAATATTAGCTCACTCATGTAATTAAATTGTCTAACTCCATTCTTGTTATTTTGAAGATTCCAGTTTAGTCTTGAAAACAAGAATGGAGTTATGATTTTCTAGATCCATTCTGCCAATTTCAGCTATATCATCAGAATCGCAAGCATTGACTTGTCAAAACCACTGGATGAAGTAACTAACTAAAAGCCGTAGGGAAGGAAGGCAATGACATTCAGGAAATTACTTTGATTATTTTGCTAGAGGAACTGTTTCCTCACTTCACAGCCTGATAATAAAAAAATTAGTTTTACGTCGCTGAGCTCGTCTCTGCAAATATATATTCCAGAGAAAAGTTTTGTCATGTTGAATTTTTACTTCGGTCAATCAACAAAATATAGAAATCCTTTACTAATTCAATATTTTTTTTTCCAATCAATATATGAAAGAAAGAAATCCTTAAAGACTACGTAGATAAAAATATATGAAACGTCTTTACAATGAACTTGATGTTTTCCCCCTTGAAAAATAGAAGACATTTTTTGATCTGTGTTTCTTTTCTCAACAACCCTTGTGCATTTTGTACGATAGACGGATAGCTAGCTTTCACTAGTCGCTCCAATAAATATCGTGTAGAACATTCCTTTGAAAAACCTATTATTTTTAATTTCTCTTTTATTGACGTAATTTATCATTTTTGTTTCCTTTTATACCACGACCAATTTAGATCTTTAACCTCGATAGCTAGTTTGATTAGCATTAAATATCCACACACAGCTGAGAGGTTCTAAGTCCCCACTCATAATTCCTGGAGCCCCTGATGTACCGTTCAAGCTCCTCCATTACACATTTACTTCCATAGCTACCTTAAGGGGTGCTCGTACCCAAAATCAAGCCCCATTAGGACACCCGTTCGAGGCGTTTGGTTCCTTTATCTTGTGAGTGGAGGTAGAAACACGGTTTCATACATGGTACCCTCGTGGGGGGACATGAAATTCGATGACAGATTCGGGTTCAGCGACCTTCTTTACATACTCTTAATCATGCCTGGATGATTTTTCTGACGCGATTTATTCTACCCCCCTATTCCTTCTTCCTTGTTATCTTTTACTAGGAGAAGCTATTACTTAAATAAGGAGACCCCCTTCCAAATCTAACCCTCGTCCTCATGCCAAGTTTAGTCCTGTTAGTTTTAAAACTGTGGAAGTTGTTTGCTGACAAACAAATTCACAAGCATTTAAAATGAGTGTTGATAAAGAATGCGCACGTGGATTTTAATGATTATCCCGATAAATATATATAGTTTTCTTAAGTAACTAAAACAAAAACTCTTTTGCACATTAAACTAAATCTCGTTACTAGTTAAGTTCAGCAATGGTTGATGATTGATTGACGTACGAAACTATTTCTTCCGAACTTAAAAAAAAAAGCAATTGTGCAATTTTGCCGAATTCGACACCTTCGTCCAAATATAACGAGTGTTTCGGGGACATTTCCTTTTAAGCCTGGGTTAAGCTTCGATGAACACCGAAAGACGGGGAGGAGTTGTTTCACGATTCAGATAACGAACCGTGAGATTTAAGGTAGAAGGTGGCAGGCGTGTTGGCAGAAGGCTTCATAGCTGTGTCTAGACCTGCACGGCAACATTTAGTCTCCTTTTTAGCTGCCGTTAGGACATTCTACAAACAGACAGACACGCAGAGACAAAATTGCTCGGTTATTTGGCAACTTTACAAGTAAACCATCGACGTCGTGAGAGCAGATTAACTTCGGCGGTGACTTTTAGTAGTTTCATCTATACAGCCAAGTTTAGCGTCCTCCGAAGCGCTCGTATTATCGTCAAAGTTTAGTCTTCGCGACGGCCTCTCTTCGTGGATTATTGACTATGCGATTGATGAATGACAGAGGTTTCATTATGTGAACAGGTTTACTGTAAGATAAAGTGAGATTAATTGTCTCACCAATACAGTCCATTTATCTAGTTCACATGTAATATTTGGAACGTGTAATTGTTTTGGTTAGTGTATGGTCTCGTTTGTTTATGACTGTCAGTTTTTGCTTTATTCTTGTTTAATTTGGTATATTTTAATTAGTCTGAATTATAGCTTCATATCACGCATTTTTAGAGAATATCTGATCGATCAATACACATATCGCTATGACAATAAAATAAAAATGCGTCATCGTAAACGGAAAAGAAATGTTTGGATTATCAGATTTTTGCACGAGCTACAACACACATCAAACATTAAAACCAAAAGTTCTTTCTGAATCAATAAAAGATACGCAAGTCCTAGAGTTCGATGCTATTCTTAATACAAGTATGTAGAAAATATGAACTTAAGTTTGTACTTAACTTCAGAGTATTTACATACAATTATATTAGTATAACCAGGAATCACGAACAACGCACATATATCCTGGAGACAAGTCTCATCTTTCTACACTTTTTTTTTTAATACTTTGTGATCTATTTTATCATTTTGTCGTATATTCATAGGATTACCCTTTCAGTAGGAGATGGAGGGAGTATATGTTGATTCCTACCTGTTTCAACAACATTTGATGTGACTGAATTAGCAATAATACTGAATAGGAAGGGACCATATTTCACAGCTCCATTTTGGTAGATGATTAGGTGCTCGATCGACCTTCCAAAAAAAGTCTTAACAACAATGTGAAAAGTAAAGTTTTAAGCCTAATCGTTTTACACCTTCACCACAAACTTTGATTTTAACAAGAGTTTTGGAGATCATAAAAGTCTATAACAATACAAATTGAATGCTTTATCACCAAAAAAAATAATATGTTTTCATGTTCAAAACTAAAAATAAACCATTTACAAACAACATGCAAGTTAGAATATAATACATAAACTTAAAGATAAATTTATGCACATATTTGTGTAAATACTAGATAATGAATTTAGCCAAACGGACGTGGGCAGGATTTGCTTTATGGAATTTTTGTTGTTGTCGTTTACTAAGATATTTTCTCGATAATATTTGCTATGAAAAAAAAAAAAATTCACAGGTGCCAAAGATGGTATGAAACATGTGATAACATTCGTGTCTAAATGTTTTCTTTTCTTCTCACTAATATCAGTATTAACGCTGGAAGTTAATGAATGTAACTTTTTTTTTCTGATTTTAAACTTTTTTTAACTTTTGCGAAATCTTTTGAAAAAAATTAAATAAATTGTTCGATTAAATTAATTTTTGATTTTTACATTCAACTGATAAAAATGTCATGAAAGTTTCAAAAATAGTATAATATACTATTAGCATTAATGACATGTAAGTCTAAAATTTATAATAAGCTCTGTATTTAACGGCATGCTGTTGTTTTATCATATTTCTTTTATTTTATTCACTGTGGATTCAGAATAAAAGGCATATGAAAATAACACCTTCAGATTTATGTTTTATCTTTCACGAGTCACTGCCGGAGGAGTGTTTTGTTCAATATAAGGCCTCTTTAGTTAAGTTGGACGACGAGAGACAGAAGTTTCTATGAAACGCTATTTATGTGTACAGTGTAATATTTTGAAAAAGGAATGTAGAAAAAACATCTGCAGCTTATATATTATTTTATCCTAAGGTTTAGGCCTATTGGTTTCTCATGCTTCGCCAGCTTTCGGTGTTTAAACTGTTAAAAGTTAACAACTTGTTTATTTTGGCAATAATTTATATTTAGTCGAGACGCTCTCGAGAATAAAAATGTATAACTGGCTAATGTTTTGTGTCATTCAAGGACGTTTCCGTTCAGTTATAAGACGCTTCAGTTCCAATGCACGTATATAAAGCAAACGTCGTTGTTCATTGCGATTATTGCACGTGGCGTCATAAACTTCATAATGGTTATAACATAGTTTAAAGTTTCTGACTTATGTTCTTACATCATTCTGTTGAAACATAACTTTCAATGTATATTTTTAATTAATTCTTTGTTTATTTGTGAAAGACTTATTTTATGAGAACTAGTCTTTCGCCATTAGTTTTATAACTGAGAAACCGAGTTTTTCGTGATTATTATGTTGCAAGAAATTTGTTTAAACGTGTCTTTATCTTTTATAATGAATCGCTAAAAAAATGAATAGACAGTTTATTTTTTTCTATAGCAGTTCTTGGTTTACAAAATAATATAAAATGCATATTTTTAAAGCATAAATCTTTTGGAGATCTTAATGACGCATCATAGCTTTAACACTTAAATTCATATAAAACACTAAGGGGAGCTGATCTATTATGATCTTTCTGATTAGTACAACGACACATAAACACTATACAACATTTGAGGGTTAGTCATTAGTACAACGACACATAAACACTATACAACATTTGAGGGTTAGTCGTGTTCTTAAGCTTTGTAATTTCACGGGCCTTCTTTTTTTTATTTTAAGTATTTAAAGAATAATCAGAAAAGGAAGAAACGTGTTGATCCATTGGTAATGAAAACAGCATGCAAGTCAACCACTTAAGGAAAGCTCTAGCTATTACGCTGATACTACAAGCAACGTTCTTTGAACAATAGGAGATTGACAAGAATAATTATTTATTCCCTTGAGATTTGAAAACCTCCGGAAACAAGCTTAGTTAGGAAAAATACTTGAACGTGACACTGAAAATATTGCAGTAGTAACCTCAGCTAACTATTATCTCGCGTTATAAAGTGTAGTTCTGTAGTTATCTTCTAGGAGGTGTTTGTACAAATGAAAGTATGACACTCAAAGAATATTTCCTGACTTTGAAAAAACAAACATAAAATAAAACTGATAAGAATAAGCATACGGATTCTTAAACGCCACGATTAACAGCAAGTAAAGTAAAGATAAATGAAATAGAAACCAAAATCTAGCAAACTCCAAACTCATAATAAACTTGGTTATTAACGTTTCTGTTGTACGAATTATGATCGTTTGCCACAAACTCACGTTTGTATGCTGTAACTTTTGAATAAGCGCTGAAGATTAAAAAACGGCGTGATAAACATTAATCTTTAAGATGAATAAACTTAGCCACATTGTAAATTATATGTGTAGAATGTGTATTTTTACTGGTAGTTAGAGGTGGGTGATGTATTGTTAAGAACCAAACCTTCCTTTTATTTTTACAAAAGTGGACTTTGTAAGAAACATGGATATATGGAAATATTTGAACAGTAGGAAGAAAATACCAGTTAGTTTTTAGAGTTACTTATTTCAAGTGTGGTCAGGGACCAAGAATAATACGGAAACATAAAGGAAATATATTATATTTCGTTGTGCAGTTTGTATAATTATGTATTTTACCTTTTCACGTATATACATAGGATTCTCCCTTCAATGGGAGATGAAGGAGGTGTTTGCTCGTTTTCAGCTGTTTTTAGCAATATATGATTTATAGCAGTGATAAACATAGCAAAGTAAATGATGATATACGATATGATTATTACCATTCACTGAATAGAAAGCGGCCATATCTCTATTTTCATAGAAAAGATGGACTAATGATAATTGGCTACTCCAAACACATCTCAGGAAAACGCAAAAAGTACATATTTAAAATGAATGAAGAATATAAATAATACTTTAACAGGAAACTGTCTTCGTTGTCTTTATGATGTCACCATAGACGAACTTCACTTTGTAGAAATTATGATTAGCATGGTGATCTGTTGCAACCTTCAATAAGATAAACAAAGTTGCATTGGGGACGTGTTCTGAAACATCTTGAAATCGTAATCGTTCGATAAACGTCGTAAGCCTATATGAAAGAAACCTTTTAACTCCGCCCAAATTTAAAAGTCGCGAAAAAGTTCAATATTTGTAGATTGGCTATTATTAAAATTAATAAGAGATTTGTATATGTATATATATATGTGTGTGTGTAAACAAGAAAGAGAGTTTGTGAATATACATATATAGATCTATTGTGTAAAGAAGGAGTTTGTGAATATACATATATAGATCTATTGTGTAAAGAAGGAGTTTGTGAATATACATATATAGATCTATTGTGTAAAGAAGGAGTTTGTGAATATACATATATAGATCTATTGTGTAAAGAAGGAGTTTGTGAATATACATATATAGATCTATTGTGTAAATTGTGAAGGAGTTTGTGAATATACATATATAGATCTATTGTGTAAAGAAGGAGTTTGTGAATATACATATATAGATCTATTGTGTAAACAAGGAGTTTGTGAATATACATATATAGATCTATTGTGTAAAGAAGGAGTTTGTGAATATACATATATAGATCTATTGTGTAAAGAAGGAGTTTGTGAATATACATATATAGATCTATTGTGTAAAGAAGGAGTTTGTGAATATACATATATAGATCTATTGTGTAAAGAAGGAGTTTGTGAATATACATATATAGATCTATTGTGTAAAGAAGGAGTTTGTGAATATACATATATAGATCTATTGTGTAAAGAAGGAGTTTGTGAATATACATATATAGATCTATTGTGTAAAGAAGGAGTTTGTGAATATACATATATAGATCTATTGTGTAAAGAAGGAGTTTGTGAATATACATATATAGATCTATTGTGTAAAGAAGGAGTTTGTGAATATACATATATAGATCTATTGTGTAAAGAAGGAGTTTGTGAATATACATATATTGATCTATTGTGTAAAGAAGGAGTTTGCTCGTTTGCTAAATTTCGCGCAAAACTATACGATAATTATCTCCAGTAGCCAGTGTTAATCTCGAAGTGACAGACTAGACTGAACGCAAATAGCCACCGCCACCTATCGCTTGTTTGTTTGTTTTCGAATTTCGCGCAAAGCTCCCGAGGGCTATCTGCGCTAGCCGTCCCTAATTTAGTAGTGTAAGACTAGAGGGAAGGCAGCTAGTCATCACCACCCTCCGCCAACTCTTGGACTACTATTTTACCAACGAACAGTGGGATTGACCGTCACATTATAACGCCCCATGGCTGACAGGGTGAGCATGTTTGGTGCGACGGGAATACAAACCCGCGACTCTCGGATTACAAGTCGAAAGCTTTAACCCATCTGGCCTTGCTGAACCTACCACCTATCGCCAACTCTTGAACTTCTTTTTTACTAACAGTAGAGAGATTAGTCGATACATTATAGCGTCCCCATGCTTGAGAGAGAGAGGGATTATGCTGATTATGAAAACGTTTTGTCTAAACAATAAGTAAAAATACATCTATATATTATATATATATAATACAGATAAGGATAAATCTGTAGATGCAATAAATGGATTTCGAGTTAACACTACCATGATGTTAGTTCAAGCAAAATGCTTTGTTCTCAATCGAAAGCTATTATAATAGCATTATTGTTTACACTTTTAAATCAACATATATCTTATGATTTGCAATATACTGTAGTTAAAATAGCGACTTGCCGCAATTATGAGTGACGTCACTCTAGATAATTAATTATCAGCCGTAGATGATATCCAAAAGGTGTCGCTATAAGCAATAATATATTCTAACCCCACAAAAAAAGAATAGAATTTCTTTAAGTTTTGTTTGAGTGCAGAAGTACACTATTAGCCATCCGTAATGTGTACCTCTCAAGGTTCGAGCCTCAAATTTTAGTGTTATAACTCATCAAGCTAAGCAATGAGTTAGCAGACGACTCTGTACAAAGAGAAATAGCTTTGTTTTGTTTGTTTTTTTTTAATTTCGCGCAAAGCAACACGAGAGCTACTGCGCTAGCCGTCCCTAATTTTGCAGTGTAAGACTAGAGGGAAGGCAACTAGTTATCACCACACACCGCCAACTCTTGAGCTACTCTTTTTACCAACGAATAGTGGGATTCACCGTAACACTATAACAACCCCACGGCTGAAAAGGCAAGCATGTTTGGTGCGACGGGTATTCGAATCCGCGACCTTCAGATGGCAAGTTAAACGCCTTAACCCACCTGGCCATGCCGGGCCTGAAAGAAATAGCAGTCAAAAGAAAAAGATATTTTGTGAGGGAATTTAAATTTAGTGCTTTAGTACTTTGCAAGGATACTTATGGGAAAGCAAATGTACTGAAGACGAGACGTTAGCCATGGACGAGCAAGAAAACACTGCATGTAATGTTTCGCACAATCGTTCTGTCTTAAGTGGTGCACATGTGAGTGTTACGAAACACTTTCTCAACAAACGAATGTATATGATGGAGACAGAGAGTTATGTGAAGTGAATTTATATAAACACATGCATTGCTCAATTATTTTCAATGCGAAGGAGGTTACAGTGTAGCTGAAATACTTTTAAACTGATGTTATTTCATAAACAACTTGTGAATTGGTGTTAAATTTATGGAATATTGTCATACCTATCTTTATTGTTGTTTGCTATTAAGCACAAAGCTACAAAAAGGGCTATCTGTACTCTGTGCCATACCACTGTGCCACTGGAAGGCACATATTTATGTATACTTTTTTTATATTTAAAAACAATATCCATTTCTAAATATTAAATGCCTATAGAACTTACTACTGACATTTTAAAGTAAGTCCTTAAGAATGTTGCCATTTACTAGTTCCCGCCAATCTTAGAATTGTTTCTGTATTCTCAACAACTTGTTGAACCATACAACCCGGAAGTTGATCTTCCCAGGTTATTGGTTCGACCTTCCCATGATAATAAAGAGTACATTTTCAATAACTTTTGACTAATTAGCAGCGCTAAGAAAACCGTTTGTGAATTTTTAGAACAAAGCTACAACACGGGCCACGGGCTACTTGTGCTCTGTTCATCAAGAGGAATCGAACTCGGGATTTTAGCAATACAAATCCGGAAACTTGTCGCTGACATACAGAGGGGGACTTATGAAGACCAGCTCGTCTTTATATATAACGTCTTTGTTTAGGCTCTCTTCTTTCCTGACTTGGTTTTAGCTCTAAAGTTCTGTCTAGTGTAAGGTATTGGTCCAGTCAGACAGAGAATATCACGTACCAATTGAAAGTTAGAACTGTATGTAATGTCCTGTTGTGGCTTTGTTCAGTTTCCACTTACGTAATGGTAAATTTTGTATATTGTATAATATATTACACCTAGTCAGACAGAATAGCAAATAATTTATTTTTTTAAACCTCAGTATCCATCTCATGCTTTTATACAGGTTCTTTGCTTCTAATTTGTCCAATCATTACTTGAGACACTGCTTACGAGTTAAATCTTATTGGATTTCATATCATTTCGTACCTCCTTAGGCCAAGAATACCACAATAGTAATATATGAATAATTTCTGGTTTCAACTGTATAATGACTATGTTCAAACATCACACCAAGTGAAAATAAATCTCACTTATCAATTTATTCACATGAGTATTGTTCCAGTCACATAAAATTAAGCCAATGTTAAAACACATGCGCCTTTCATAAGTTTACTGTAAACATTATATTTGTATCATAGAAAACTAAATTTTCAGGTTATTTTACAAATCAGGGTTGTTGTTAAATCATGGATCTATGGTATTCAGAGCTTCATAAAAAGAACATCTACTTATGCATGGATAACATCCTGTATTTATAGATTTAGCAAATTCAGTGCAATTTTATTTCGCGTTGTTAAAAATGAAGATTACAATAAAATACAAATGCTTCTTTAAAGACAGAAATATCCATTATATGCTTTATTAGGAAGTTTGTATAGGTTGTTTGATAAACAAAGAACGTATCTAAACCTAAAACAAGGAATAGTGAATATACATGGTGTTTTAAGAATTAATGTTCTCAGATGAGAGACGTTAAACCAAGTTACAATGTATTTCAATTAAACGTGTTCTATGCATCTTATGTTAGAGAACTAGATTGCAGCCTTCTGTCCAAACAGAGCAGAAATTGTCATCACGTTGAGCGCCTTGCCTGAGGTAGAATGGTTTGAACTCCCAGTGTATTATTCTTCGTGATTGCTTCATAAAATACTTGCTTGTTAGCTGGGCCTAAAAGTCATGCTGTCTGGTATAGGCATGCACCACTTTTATCTGGAATGTAACTTCAGGGGGTTGCATGTTCACCTAAGAAAACCCCTGTCTATTTATCCTGCACAGCTGTGTATAACCTACGCTACTAACATGTGCCCATAGCACGCGGCATCGAAGGGAAAAAAAAAATCTTGCCAGTTTCCTTATAAGCTGGCACACCTGGTTTATTATATATCTTGCCAGTTTCCTTATAAGCTGGCACACCTGGTTTATTCGTCATCTCTCCAAAGCTCATTATTCGCTACCACACTCGAGCGCCTCAACAAAGGCCATAATTTAACGGTCGAGACAAAAGTAAATCTTGCCGGCAGTTAAAATTGCTGTTAATCACATAGTTATCCAGCTCTCGCATATATGTATACAATGTCAAATTCGCTTCGCGTGCACGGACATACACATAACGAATATTTACTGCTATTATAAATGCATCTATACATCTATCTCAATGTACGATTAATTCTATTACATTTGGCAGTTTATAAAGCCAGGATTAAAGGGACAGTTACTCCATAAAGAGCTCTTACTTAATATCATATTTGTACACAAAACACTACGTCGTTTCAAGTGTAGCTTCTTAAACAGTGCCTGGCAAAGGAAATCAGTTCATCATGACTGTAGTTAGTCTATTAAAAAATCTATAGTTTATTTTTGCCAAAGTTACAACACATATAACAGTTAAGCTTGAGAAGTCGAACAACAAATCTAGTAACGTGTATTTTGCATTATTTATTAGTAATTACCCTAAATTACAAAAATGACTAAGAAACGGTGTAACGACACTACATTACAAATACTTGACAGGCGCTAAGTTGTAAAAAAAAAACTTATTCCTTTAACTAAACAAACCGAAGAGACACTATTATAACCTGACGATAACAAGAGCAGTTTATAATTTTTCATTTTATTATACGTTAAACATATAAATTTCAGTCGAACTTAAATGCGCTCAAAGTCAGTAACTTATTCGTGCATTTTTTATTTTTTTGCACAAAACAAAATAATCTCCATATTTTTCACCACCAAATTTGTTTTTCCTTAGTTTTTCGGTATCTTTAAATTTTAATTTTCCTTCCGCTTTTATTCCTAAATGGGTTTTATCTGTTGAAAAGTTTCATGATTTTGTAAAAGAAGGTATGAAATTTCTGAAATACTGTGTTTTTATAAAAATCTTAGTTTATAGCAAAAAAAAAAATACATATTCTATATAGTTAGTTAGTTATCACCATTAGATTCCATCTAGGAACATAGGGCCCCAATCGCTTGAGGATTCTTCAACAAGTATTTAAGTGAGTAGATTGTTAGCCCACTGCACCAAGTCGTCCCTAATTTAGCAGTGTAAGACCAGAGGGAAGGCAGCTAGTCATCACAACCCACCGCCAACTCTTGGGCTACTCTTTAACCAACGAATAGTGGGATTGACCGTCACATTATAACGCCCCCACGGCTGGAAGGGCAAGCATGTTTGGCGCGACGCGGGCGCGAACCCGCGACCCTCGGATTACGAGTCGCACCCCTTACGCGCTTGGCCATGCCAGGCCTATATTCTATATATATATCTATTATTCCTGCGCAAAAAATGTAAGATATTTTATTATCGAGTTTCAAGCTTTTCTACAACACATGCATAAATTTTGTGTGCACCTTTAAGCATCTTTCCTTCTCGTGTATGGCCCAGCATGGCCAGAGGGTTAGGGCACTAGACTCATAATCTTAGGATCGTAGGTTCGAATCTCCATCACACCAAACATGCTTGTATTTTTAGTTGTGGGGACGTTATAACATGACAGACAATCCCACTATTCGTTGGTAAAGGAGAAGCCCAAGAGTTGACGCTGGGTGGTGATGACTAGCTGCCTTCCTTCTAGTCTTACATTGCTAAACTAGGGACAGCTAACGCAGATAGCCCTCGTGTAATTTTGCGCAAAATTAAAAAACAAACAATCTTCTCCTATATTGTCGCTATTTTGAGCAGTGCTGTAATTTGCTAGATAGAAACTTTAACACTCCTACGAAAAGTGGGGCCTAATAGGCCCCAGAGCAACTTGAAAGGTTATTAATATTAGGCTAATAATTTTGTATTTAAATGATATTGCCATTTAAGTCCATTAATGAATGGATTAACGAGATTCCCACTGTCCCTATCTACTATCTAGCGAAACCACAGCCAGGGGAACGGGCTTGGAGAAATCAGGACGAGAAACGTCTTTTCGTAGGAGTGTTAATATCGAGTCTACAGGGATTACTCAGGATGTGATGTTTTACGCTTTAGTGAATAACTTGCTGAAAGATGCTAAGATATTAGAATTTCTAAAAAGTAGTTTTTCTTCTCTTCAATTTTAGGTTTAAATTTTCTAGTTGTTGAATGTGCAACTCTTTTTTTGCGCATACTATTATTACGATACATACAAATTACATGTATTTTTAATGTATTATAGTAAGATATTAGGGCTTGGCATGGCGTAGCGCGTTAAGGCGTGCGCTTTGTAATCTGAGGGTCGCGGACTCGCGCCCGAGTCGCGCCAAACATGCTTGCCCTTTCAGCCGTGGGGGCGTTATAATGTGACGGTCAATCCCACTATTCGTTGGTAAAAGAGTAGCCCAAGAGTTGGCGGTGGGTGGTGATGACTAGCTGCCTTCCCTCTAGTCTTACACTGCTAAATTAGGGACGGCTAGCACAGATAGCCCTAGAATAGCTTTGTGCGAAATTCCAAAACAAACAATTAAGACATTGGCAGTATTACCCACATCAGATTTCACAAACCCTTTGAAAATGGGAAACTTTGAATGTGATAATATGAGATAAAATACCCTTTCGAAGTAAAGTTCGAAAATTAGTGTTTTTGCGTGTTGGAAACCCAATTAATTTCTATCGAAAAACTGAATAACACAGCAGCGTACCGGTAAAAGTATATATGTCTCTTTCTATCGTTATAGTGATTATTATTCACTAACTATACGCTGAAGTAAATGTAATGCTAATAAGTCTTACAAATATTATTGGATAACACGTTAAACACTATTTTATGACAAGTATGAATAAGAAAAAAATGTCATCCTTAACTGCAGTCTCTTATCTTCATTTCTAATTTGATTAATTAAATATTTATTATGAGAACCTTGTGTGGCATTGCTAATGGAAATGCAAAATTAATTATTCTGTTCTTGCAACATTTCCCATAGATACATAAGAAACTTTAATGATCATAATTTGTATACATTTTTCTAAAGACGTACCAAAGTATTAAATACTGGTATCATATTTTATACTCCAATCATAAAACGAACATAGCTCTGTAATCATGTTAAAATGTCAATCGTGTAAAAATACTTTTACTTATACTAGGTGACATCTTTAATTATATAAAGAGTTAAATGACTGATGACAGTTTAAGATCAAAAGTTAATATCAGACTCTTATAATTTTTAACGTTCATGCACTTTTCTTCAAGCATATAAAATAGGCTTTTCCCATACACCCATGTCAATAATAACGTGTGTAGTTAAAAAACAAACAAAACGGAAGTGAAATAAACAATTATTCAAAAATGCAGTTAGGAGACCGCACATCTGATATAGATGTAGGACATTGTGGGCTTGAGCACCCACACCTCGCTCTCTAATTTCCGATTTAATTGTGTCTATTTCTTGTATGAGACTAGCGAATTGGAGGTTAAGATTGATAGACTGTGTACCTCCACCGCAATGTGAGTCCTACTTCTGCAGTCACCTCCAAAATCTAGGATACATTTCATAATCCCACGTTGTAGCTTGTATCCTAGGATCTTTTTATTAAAAATGCAATGCATTTTGTTTAATTTCAATGTGTTTTGTTTTGGCTTAAACAATTATGGTTATAATATATATATATATTTATGTGTAGTGTTCACGTAAATATAACCACTTTTTGGCTCTTTACCTGGTCTTGTTCTATGTTGAGGCCACTCCATACCTTCTCTGATGTCAGAACATGAGCAGTGAGTGGTGTTTAACTACATTACGTAATGGATAGAGGAAGGGTTAGAGGAAATAGATACAGAAAATGATGATGTCCAGTCTTATTTTATGATAAGACTTGTCGAAACTCTGTATGTACTAGTTTGCAGAACTTTTAAAAGTCTCTCAGATACTGATAATGTATAGAGCTACATTTTTATACAATACAAAATGGAAAATATATGTACGTTATATAAAGTGACTTGTTAAGCCTTATCACTTTTTTATTAGGTATTTCATACACTGAATATTTTTCTCTTTAGAATTTTGCCCTCTTCCCCAGTGGCACAGCGGTGTGTCTACGAACGTCTACAAAGCTACAACGCTAGAAATTGGGTTTCGTTACCAGTGGCGAGCAGAGCATAGATAGCTAGCTCATTGTGTTTAACTTCGAACAAACTTTAAAAATTTGGATTCCATGTTACGTTGACAAAGTAATGTTACGCTCACAATTATTGAGAAATTCGAAGTTAACTCATCTATACCCTCGGTGGACTCAGCAGATAGCCCGATGTGGCTTTGCTATAAGAAAACACATTTCTATTATTAGTCTATAATAATTTTTCAAGTAGTTTTACATAGTTGAATAAGTTTTATGATTTTTAAATTTTATATTTATATATATTTATATAATTTTATAGCAGTAATCGATAATTTTTGATCGCGGGTAGTTTTTGTTGTTGTTGAAAAATTTAGCATTGCATTGGGTCAGTGACAGTACCAGTAAATGTATTTGAATTTCTATGTAGCTGTTTTTGTTTCACATACATCAAACAAAATTAATTATACATTTAACAACAAGAAAATAAAATATTCTTGATTGATTTTGCAACACATAATTTAATGACTTCCAAGAGATTGTACATTTAAAAGTGGTTCGGCATGGCCAGGTGGTTAAGGCACTCGAATCCCCGTCTCACCAAACATGCTCACCCTTTCAACCGTATGGGCATTATAATGTTCGGTCAATCCTACTTTTCGTTGGTAAAGGAGAAGCACAAGAGTTAGATGTGAATGGTGATGATTAGCTGTCTTCCCTCTAATCTTACACTACTAATTTAGGGACGACTAGCGCAGATAGCCCTTTTGTAGCTTTGCGCTAAATAAAAAAACAAACATTTAAAAGCAAGCAAAACTAAACTGTTATTGACTGATTGATTTTTACCACACATAATTTAGTGGATTTCTTGGTCCAAAGTTTATCCAGATAGTTCGACCAGCATGAATACTTCTCCCTAAAACTGATATTAAAATTCTCTGTAGCCTCGAGTCTTTTACTTTTTTAATAATATCTTTGTTCTTCTTACATAGCAGAGAAATTTGAGCTGAGTCATGATTGTACCTCCACGAGCTGCTACGGTGAAGCTAACTTATAGCGGGTCAGCCAAGTTATTACCAACCACTGATTTGTGGCTTCGAAATCCCCAAAGAAGAAAACAAAACAAAACAATTGGAACTGTTCATTTCAGTTCAATGCGCGTACAACGATTGTGCTTATTCAGGTGACGGCCTAAGTTTCTCCTCTTTTAGTTTCTCATTAAAAATTGTGCTGTTGATTTCCAACATAAACAGGCTGAGGCACTCCACTCGTAACCCGAGGGTCGTATGTTCGAATCCCCGTCACACCAAACATGCTCGCCCTTTTTTTTTCTGTTTTGGATGGTGACGTCTAGCTGCCTTCTTTCTACCTTACACTGCTAAATTAAGGACGACTAGCGCAGATAGCCCTCGTATAGCTTTGTGCGAAATTCGAAACAAATGAACAGGCTATCACTCCATGCAATTATTACTTTACAGATTTCCTATTCTAAAGTCATACATTTCACTAAACTGCCTATCAAAATACTAATCTTGAAGTGATTTAAAGCGATTTAATGCCGTTTCCAAAACAAAAATGTAAAACCCAGCCCTTATAAAGCACCACAATAAATATGAAGAGTATTTACAGTCAGGCGATTTTGCAAAATCATTTTCTCTGCTTAATGTAAGCTTTTATGTAAGCTATCTTTAACACTGTTACAGCAGACCGTTAATATTCATGTAATGACAAGTTTTAATGTGTTTATCACTTATTCACTTCCCTGACTCTTTTTGAACGCTTCAGATTCTACGATGATATGGTACAAATATTAAAGTAATTGTGAAGAAACTTAGGCGGGTTCTACTTGGCCTAAGGGAGGTTGTCTTACTAGTTTTTTGTAACATTTTTGACAGAAAATTACATTCCAAAGATTATTCTCGTGGGAATTTAGTTTTCATGTTTCATTGTGCGATACATAAGTACAAGTTATGTGAATATCCACATTTACACACCAAAAAAAAAATCTTAAGTCGTCTATTGTCTTATCATATAATGCCTTAAAGTTGTGTCAATTACAAGCTTGCTTTGTGACCATTCCTTTTCAATTTCTTTTTCCATTTCTCTCAGCATAATTATGCGTGTTCTGTAAATCTAAACCACTCATTTAATGAATGTTGATGCACACACACAGACATATATATATGTATTTAAACATGTAAATTATTTTATTATATATAAGTTGTTCAATATATCCAGAATGATTAATTTGTTGTGACTATATTACACAACACTAAATGCTCTATTTGCTAGTTTACTAAACTAGGTCAATCGGTGGCTTAACTACAAGATTGGGGAATTAAAACTCTGAAATTCAGGGTTTGCTTCCTATGATAAACACAGCACGAATGGTTCATTTTGTAGCTTTTTCTGTTACTAACAAACAGTACTAGCGAATTTGGTTAAGCTCTTAATTTGCTATGAATGATAAGTTTTCACCTTCTTAAAAAGTGAAAAAGATTGACTTTTTATTTCTTTAAACAATTCGGTGAATATATTATTGCAATATGTCATAGCCCTAAATAATAAAAAGCCCGCATTGTACAAGTGCTTCAGTGAGAACAATATAAATAGGCAGATTTATCGGTTGAATTTTTGTCTACATTCAAATACCTAAACGTTCTTGACAGCTTTCTTTTAACAAGGTCATATTCTCCTAGAACACTTGTTCACGCTCAACCGACGAAAGGCCCACAAATCAAACAAAATTTGCACTCGGCAAATCACGGTCATTCGTCACTCGCACACATCTCTAAATAGTAAGTTTCAACTGACTGATCTCTCTTCAAAACATGTAACTGACAGCAATATCATCATCATAATCAGTGTCGGTATTTAGGTCGTAACCTTTTTACGGGGAGAGTCAAGTTCACTTTTGACCTCTTTCCCCCCTGACAGCAGTAGGAGGTGAGCTGTGAAGTGGTTCAAAAGACACCAAAATCCTCGCCGAACTAGAAGCCTTCAATCGTCCGACCAATCACCATTAATCAGACTGGCCACACAGAAGAGGCGGTCATGCCCTCTAGGTAACACGCCACGCTGCCGGCCCATTATATCCAGCAAACAAAGAGTGATCTCAGCTACCTGTGTGGCGATCTCCTTTGGCCCCCTACTCGTCCTTTAAATTGAGTTGGAAAAGTCCTCATTTGGGAGGACATGGAAAACGAAGGGGAGTGAATGTTTGGGGTGCAAAAGCGCCGAAGCATATGAGATCTTCAGATTAAGAGAATATGGCTTTATTATGCTAGTCTGAGAGACACAGCACTCTCGAGAGTGAGTGATGAAGTAGAGGGGTGTGGAAGGTGTTTAAAGAAGGTTTTGCGCAAATAAACACAAAAGAAAGTCTTCCGTATGTAACAGTATACTGAACTGACACAGTAAATCTAAGTGTTTCAAAGAAACTGTAGACTCTAGTTAAATATATTATTTCTTCAATATACAGAAATACATAATTTATTTTAATAAATTGATCGTTTGAATTTAGTATTATTTTATGTACTAATTAACCGGCATTATTTTTTTTAATTTTCTCGTCAACACATGAAATTTGGTTATACTCCTTCTTAAGTTATGTTTAATGACCCGACGTACGAGGTACCTATTGAATAAATAGGTGTGTAACATACATTAGTGGCCAAGCATGACCAGGTGGTTATGGCACTCGACTCATAATCCGAGGGTCGCGGGTTCAAATCCACCTCACACCAAACATACTCACCCTTGTAACCGTGGGGGCGTTATAATGTACGAACAACCCCACTGTTCTTTGGTAAAAGAGTAGTCCAAGAGTTGGCGCCTAGTGGCGATGACTAGCTGCCTTCCCTTTAGTTTTATACTGCCAAATTACGGAGGGCTATCTGCGCTAGCCCTCGTGTGGCTTTGCGCAAAAAACAACAGCAAAATAAACAAAACCTCTAATCTTTGCATTTGATCAGAAAATGTGTAGCACTGTTCAAACTCTGGATCCAAAACTTATTATAATTGTTGTTGATATTATTTCGTCCTCCGACGAGTCATCAATAACATACGGGTTAATAATGTTAATATCCGGGGTTCGATTCTTTACGCTGGACAGAGCGTAGGTAGATTATTGTGTAATTTTGAGCGTGAAAATTTATGTCATCTATTTTATTGTTCTAATTTTGTTTATTTGTATATGAAGAAATTCTTAACAGCCGCGGCATTTGAAATTCTTTTAAACAGGATTAGAGTAAATTGATCTACGGGACCTTGAACATGGTCAAATACATCAATAAAAAACTCCCAAATCCAAAACTGTATTAGATCTCAAATCAGTCAAGAGATACGAACTATGAGCTAAAAAGTTGTATAGAGAGAAACAGTAATAACAACAAACAAACAAACAAACTCAGAGTCGTTCTATGAGCCTTTATACATGTCTTATGTGTGTATCGTAATAATGTCCAAATAAAAATTATATTAAAAATTGCACTCTCGTTTATTAGCTACTTTAAATTTATTTCTACAGTAATTATATTCTAAGCCTAGGCGATTTCAAGGGGAATTATCTATGATAACATTAATATTATTCAAGAAATTTTATTTTAAAAGAAAAATCTATAGCCAGCTAGTGACCAGAAGATCTGTGACAGGTAGGAGACGTCAAGCCTTTTCTGAAGCACAAATCTGTCAAAAGTTTGGTCGAAACTCAAGGGGACGATGGTCAAGCACTGTTGCTTCTACACACTGTAAAATTAAAAAGAAGCATCATCTTGTGTCTTGACTTTTTAGTTACTTTTGAAATATGTTATTTCATCATGACGATGAATCTTACAACTGATTAAATTATTTTTACCTTCCGTACAAAGATACAGATGTTTCGTCCATGTAAACATGTACACAACGCGTGTAACTTACTTTTTAGAATGCAATTATATTTCTTTTTAAAAGGAGCAAAACAGTCTTCCAGTGCAAGGAAGAACAAAACGAGAAACAAAAATATGATGGAAGTCAAAGACGAAGAAAAATATTCTATACATTATTGTTAACTACTTATTTTGTGTCATTCCTAGAGTAATGTTCAAGTTGCAAAAATGTTTCATTATATACGAAGTTCTATCTTCTACAAAAATTTAAACTTATTTGTTAATGTGACGAATACAGCGTTAAAAATGCCTTGATATCCTTTTCACCTGACGTTGTTGCTAATTATGCTTATGACGTTCCCAGTGCGCCTTCTGCAGCTCAACAATCGACTATTTTAATTCCAGACATTGAACCATAACATTTTTCCAAAAAAGTTAAAAATCTACATCTTTTGTAAGAAAATTTGGTTTGTTTTGTTTTGAATTTCTGCGCTAGCCGTCCCTAATTTAGCAGTGTAAGACTGGAGGGAAGGCAGCTAGTCATCACCACCCACCGCCAACTCTTGGGCTACACTTTTACCAACGAATAGTGGGATTGATTGAACATTTATAACGTCCCTACGGCTGAAAGGGCGAGCATGTTTGGTGCGACGGGGAAAAAAAATTGTGGCTTTAACATTCACACTTACTGACGAAAATGTAGTTGGTTAAAGTTTTATTTGCTGTTTCCATTTCGTTTTTTTCAGTAATAAAGAATGATTTTAGTAGTTTCTTCTAATAAAATAATGGTAGTATTTTCTGTTGTTTTTTTATGTCATGAAATACTGTTAACGCTTATATTTTTGTCCACTTACAATTAATAGAGCTATTGCTTCATTACTGTTTATAATTTGTGGTTCAAATGGAAGACTGAAATTCTGCAGTCAGTTGCGAGACATATCATTTAAAATATGTAGAAATATTTTATCTATCTTTACAATTACAAATGAATTGAAGTGTTTCTGAATTTTAAAGATGTTCTTATGTCATAGTTAAAATATACTGACTAGTTTTAGAGGTTTAAACCTTTGGAGTTCTATGGAAGATAATGAAACACAACATACCGAGGTAAAAGAAATGTGAAAGTTTTGTTTGTTGAATTTCGCGCAAAGCTACACGAGGGCTATCTGCGCTAGCCGTCCATAATTTAGCAGTGTAAGACTGTAGGGAAGGCAGCTAGTCATCACCACCCAACGCCAACTGTTGAGCTACTCTTTTACCAACGAATAGTGGGATTGACCGTCACATCATAATGCCCCCATGGCTGAAAAGGCGGATATATTTGGTGTGGCGGGGATTCGAACACTCGAGCGTCAGATTACCTGGAAATGTGAAAGAGTATAACCAGATAATGCGAAACAGAATAATTCACAAAAAAACAGCAAAATCTACACTAATATTTCTCTAACAAAATTAACGTTAATGTTGAGTAACTTTAACCATTTAGTTTCATAAAAGTGGTGGACAGAGTGCAAATATCCAATTTTCTAGCTTTGCTGTACATTCAACCAAAAAGAAATATGTAGTATTCGTATTTAAACTAAATTTTAGAAATGCTAATGTACCGCTAAGAAAATTATCGAATGTTCCACATTATAAAAATATATTTATATATTTATTTTTATAACTTCAGCACTGCAAACAGTAGATGTTTAAGAAACACCATAAACCAAATTGCGGACTTCATTTGTACCTTTGCTAATATTTTTGTTTATAAAATTATTAAACATGTCTCTTAAAAGTAAGAGATCTCCATAGGACCTTCAGTTAAGGTACTTGTAAATATAGTTGGTTTCTTCAGATATTCAAGAAAAGAATGCTACACTTCCATACTAAAGCAACTTCTTGGAAGCCTAGTGGGCCACACACATATGCGAGAGTTGACGATAAAAAATATCATAATCGTCACCAGGGCCCTTTTGAAAAGGTGAGTAAATCAACCAATCGCGTAACGACAATATTCAGTGCAAACTTTGCCTCTATAATCTCTCTTGGAGAAGGAACTTTGCAAACATTTGAAGTAAACAAGATACTATTTTAAACTACTCAAACTTTGTATGTGTGCATTGACCTAGCATTTTATACATACCCATCTTTGTATAACGCCCCCTACAGGCTGTAAGGTGAAAGATACGTGGCTTCTCGGGAATAACATTTCAGATTCATAAGAATGTGATACATAACTGGTGTTATTTGGGAGAAAATGAACAATTTACAGCACTCTAAAGTATTTACACAGAAATATATTTCGCCCTTGACAAAATAAAAATAAAACGATGATTTTCGTTATAGATTTATGAAGAATATTCTTGGACAAAGTATTGTCTTCAACAGCTCAGTGTCGTTGTTTGTAACTTTGAAAAGAGGAGCCCCCCGCTAGTACAGCGGTATGTCTCCGGATTTACAACGCTAAAATCAGGGGTTCGATTCCCCTCGGTGGGCTGCGCAGATAGCCCGATGTGGCTTTGCTATAAGAAAAACACACACAAACACACTTGAAAAGAGGATATTTAATCGCAAAAGAACAAATTGTGATTCAAAGAAATTTACTTTAATCCATAAGCGGTACTTTTATAGAACTTCAAAAGTCATTTTAAGTTCCCATTTCAGTAAAACGCAAAACAGTAATTAAATGTATGGTTAAAACCATATTTTGTTAATTCGTATATCTCAGAAACGGTCTTGGCTTTAACGAAAGGATAACGAAATTATTTGTGATAACCTCTTTTTTTTTCTAACCTTATTCGGTATTTTCATGAGTTATTTCGTGGGTTATTAGTACGATAAGACACCATAACAAAAATGTTAATATTTCACTTAGGTTATGATTGTACTGCAAGACTTGTTGTTTCATAAACCAATTGATATGAATAACACATTTTAACTAATATTTTTTGTTTTAGAATGTCCCGCGTGGCTACTTTTGCGATTGACCGAGAAGTCTCGTCGGCAGCGACATATAGTCAGTTGTATAGTTTAAGTGTTAATATATACATTCTCGTTATAGAAAATCAAAAGTAAAACCCATCATCAGCCTTATTGTGACATTGTTAGATAGATATTGGACTTATATCACAGAAAAAAGGTTGACCTCAGTTCTGGACGATTTTACTTATTATCGTATAGAAGAAAGATCTTTACTGTCCATTCTAATAATGAGCTGCGACCCACTTAAACTGACGAGCTATGATTTTGAGCTAAAATGAAAGCCTCGGCGGCGGCGGTGTACAACAAATAAGAACGAGTTGAATGTGACATCATTAAAATTAATATCAACTGTGTCTTATCACACCTGTTAAAATGACAAAAATTTAGTAGATTATGTTAATATTTTAACTTATGTTAAAACTTTGAATCTCAATGATATGGGTGAGAATGAATTTATTATATGAAAACGTATCAGAACCTTTTATTAACGTAACTTGTCTTTAATTTATTGAAGCTACACCATCATACAATCTTTATTAGATCACAAAACGAATAACACATTTTTCATGGATGTCTTTTTCTTTTTCTACTGCGTGCTGGACAGATTATTGATTTATTTGATTTATTTCCTGGCGATTTTAATAAATAAAAGGTAACGAAAATAATAATTTTTATTTTGACGCCAGAAGAATAATATTAAATAACTAAACAATTCAGAAGTTATCTGGTAACACCCAAGACAGGAACGTTCGAATATTTATACTTTTTTTTTATAATTTCAGGTATTCGTGTTTCGGGCGTTGTTGACATAAGTTGGTAGGTAGATGGGTCTTGCCTGTAATTGTGTCGCATATTGAGGAAAAGTAGAAGAGAAACTTATGAGGAATGTCACTTGCAAAGCTTTGTCGTATGAGGTTCGAATGTTCTTTATTTTAAATGAAAAAATAACAGCAAACATAGCGGGTTATATTTACACTTACTACTGGGTACTTTTACTATGCGTAGAAGGTGTAATAACTATATATGATGTAAAGCATGGTATTCAAACGATACAATTTTTCACAACTTACTATAGCTTCTGTTTGTTCTACAGAATTATCAGATCATTACGTATTACACATATTTGGAACTCAGTATCAAGACAAAGTGAAAAGTTAAATCATATCTTGTCCGTATAGTATAAAACGAAAACAAAGACTTCTGACAATCTTCTTCGGTTTTTACTATGTTCCAAAACTCCTGAAAACATTATTAAATGTGTATTACTTGATTGTTTGTTTGTTTTAGGGTAAAACCACATTTGGCTGTCTGCTGGGTCCACAACAGGGAACTGAATTCTGAATTTTAGCTTTGTAAGTCCATGGACTTTCAACTGTCTCAAAAGGAAACGTACTTGGATGATTTAAACACAACTGAATATGCATTACAAAAACAGTTACGACCACTATAATTCAAAGTAATTTAAAGCCTGAAAATGTTTAAAGGTTTTTAACCTTCTAAATATTTTGCATCATAAATGGTAGTATTAATTTTTTTTTAATATTACTGATCATAAAAAATGTGATATATTAATTAATATGAGCTAGATTGCATAAAGAGCTAGTTGTAAGTGTTAAAACATAATATACTTTTTTTCTTCCTAGCTTCACCTATTTTTGTTAATTTTAATCAAAATACTTTGGAAGTTACGTTTAAACCACTTTTTCTGTACCGGATTATGTTATTGTCACAATGCATAACGACTCATAATTTACCAAATATCTACTTGTCTATGTATCTGTTGTTTTTCAGTGCAAAGCTACACAATGTGTTATTTATACACTTGTATGAATACTCGATATGACTGCAATAACCAAATTCAATATACAGTTAAACTCGCGTTGTACAGACAAAAGGTCCAAAACTGTTTTTTTAAATGATGTCAAACTACGTCATTTATTAAGTGACACATCGAAACTTTAAAATTACAAGAAATTTCGGAACTTAAGCGCCCGTAAGCAATAATGTAATAAAGTAACTTAGGGCTAAAACCAGTTGTGTAGCCTTAAGTTGGTTTATATTTTTAGAATAAAGTATACCATAGCGAGTGCAAATAAATACGTCTTTACCATTGCATCAAAGTATGTTGAAAGGTAAAGAGATGGCTTATCGAAACTAACCATTCAGTAGGAAACAAGAAAATCTATGCTGTACGCTGGCCCTTTGGTAGAGCTAGGATTTCAATCAGTTTCTAATTCATGATACCATAAAATATTCTTCATATGTTTAAGCAGTAAGAGCGTTATAAGAGTTACAGTCAATCTCTTAAGACTAATGGTAGGTGTTAGGTTGCTGTTAAATGACCACCTTATCTAATAAGTTCTTCCAAAATTATGGACGGAAGCAGATAGTCTACACAGTTTTGCCATAAATACCAAATACAAGCACGAGAAAATCTGTTAACAAATTATCCGCAGTAGATGTACTAGTCGTTGTAATAAAATTAAAAATAAAATAATACAACACATTTCAACGAGTGAAACGAATAACTTTCAAGATAATGAATCAAACTTAAATGTGAAACAAATTGAAATAATATAATAAATTAGAAACACCATTCAAAGTGAAGATTTTGTAGTCATAGAAGCTGTTTTTAGTTTACCTATTGCTCATTACTTAGATTATTTGTTATTAATTGTAATCATTATTGTAGAACTTTAACAGCTCTGCTCGTAGAAATTATTACATTACTGAAATTAAAAAAAAACATAGCTTTAAATTCTTAATTTGAAATTCTATGAAAACTAGGTTTTATAGTATATTGTAAAACCTAATTTGAGTGTATGACAGTATTTACAAAACTGAGTGATGTTTAGATAGGTTACTCACTATAAAAAGAATAAAAGCTCAGCAAAAGATCGTGAGAGACTTGACCTAAATTTAAACATACAAATTCAATAGAATAGTAGCACATATCAACGTTACGTTAGTAGATACACTTGATAATAAGAACACTAGTAGATATAAGTGACGTCAATGAGCAATATCTGAGTACTGAACTCTTTTACATTTTAGAATGGTGTTAGAAACGATAATAACATTCAGCTGTAGTGGTTAAGGGCGCGAACACTTTATGAAGTCTGTTCTGTATTTTTCACATTTTATTGCTTAATCGTGCAATATTAAATCTTTTTTTTAAGTTAAATTAATATGTAAATATTTACGTCACATTTCTCCTTTATTTTGCATAAGAGGCGTAATGTATGTAAAGAAACAGATCTGTTGGCCTTGTTCCTTTTTAGTCATACAAAGTTCTGCTGTTGATACAGCAATCTGCTCGATGTTTATTAGCAGTTGGTAGTTGTTACTTGATTTAATGACTAATTATAAACATTTGCGGTTGGTTTAGAGTGTCGTTCAGATAAAAAAATAACCAGCCATGTCTGAATTGCTTGTGATATATGTGTCTGTTTACCGTTACGTTGACGCAGAACAGGGCTTTCTGGAGATATAAACTAATAATACGTTACTGGACTTATAAAACTAAATGATCAGTTAATAATAAACCTAAATTCAATTTCATTTAAAAACAGCGTCTTCTATTGTTCAATGGTGATAGCTTATCGGGCGGAAGGTACACAAGTTCTGTCGTGTACAAGACGTTATGGCACCTGTCTCTTCCGATCCCTACCTCATCCATATACATCATGTGAAACCTGCTGTTGAATTGGAGGAAGCAAAAAATCAAATGTGTGGATATACACGTACAAAACCTTTAACCTCAATCGACTAGGTTTTCACAGAGTAGGACAGAGGTTGGAGCCGGGTGGAGGAGAGAGGTGGGGGACAGAAGAACCTCAAAATAGCAAGAAGTGGGTAGCAAGTGAACGTGCTTGCGGCAGGCACTCAGTCGGCTGGAGATCGAATTACGACAGACGAAACTAGCACGGCCCTGGCCGACCGCCAAAAAAAGGAATAATCTGGCCAGATTCACCAGTAAAGATGTGGCGGGCAGGACAAGCAAGGCAGCGCGTGTATGGTCTCGTGAATGGGGAGAGAAAAGATCACGGCGCCTTTATCACTGGTTTGAGCACCGCGCAGTCTACCGATACAGGCCAACTCTTTGGTTCTTTCTTTGTCTTCGTGTCCTTGTCTCTTGTAAACTGGCAGCTCGTCATGTGTGTACAGCTAGTGGAGTAAAAATAATGTCTGATCCCACACTCATCACGTTTTTTTTCTCGTTTTTTTTCCTGTATATGATGATGGCTTTCAAATCACAGATTTTCAGTTCAAAAGTCAAGTACGACTGTTTTTTTATAGAAGCACAGATGAGCGAAATTTTTAGTAACGAATTAGTTAAAAGCTTAAGATATATACAAAACACTAATTAATACAGTTATCTTTGAAACATATGAAAAACATTCACTGAATTGCCCTAACTTGTATTTTTTCTCGTGCAAATATTTATGGCATAACTGTACATTTACCCAATTCATAAATTATCTTTCTTCTTAAGGCTTAAAGAAAAATAATGTTAAATCAATGAAAAGTGTTTGAGTACTGAAAAAAATTATTAACCGGATGATTATAGTTATCAGTTTTATGCTTTAATATTTCAAAAGATACCTTGAAAAATGTCACATATTTTAATAACGTATAAAGATGCACGTCATGTAATTAAATTTTCACAGAATAAGTTAATGACTGATCCGACAATCCGGATTTCGATACCCATAAATTGCTACAAAGATAACTTGTTTGGTATTAACTACTACGACAAGAACACTATCGTTCATAGCTGTATTTGGTATTTCGTGTATTTTTTTTTCGAATGAAGACAAGGACGGTTGATAACATTAAACATTTTATTATAACATAAAACAAGTTATTTACAACCGTCTTCGTCTTTATTATTAAACTTTCTTTTTCTGTTTTCTGACACGCACTCTATTTAGTTTGTATATTAACATTACCTTGATAACTATAGATCTCAATGAGTCGTCGGTAAGATGCAAATCTTTGCTCTTATGTTGTTGATTTTTTAAATTCACAAATTGTGCCAAAAAAAACTCAACAAAAACTTGAAAGTGGTTTCATGTACACGTAAAAGTTTGTATTAGATGTGCATTGCTTAATTATGTTGTTAAAAAGATGGCAAAGCCTCCGATAACGTAATCGTTACGTTATTCTACCAATAAGCAAGTAAAGCTTTGATGTATAAGGAAAACAAACATCAACGTAATCCTTTCGCACGGACTTATAAAGGAATGATCCAAATTAAATCTGGTAAAATGATCAAAGATAATAAAATTGTATTTACTTTAACAGTAAAAGAATACTTATATACTCTTATGTGTCGCTCAGTAATCAGTTATTACTATTTGAAAATAATCTGTACTGAAACAAACTTTAATAAATTTCATCATTATTGAAAGTTAATGCATCCTTTGTGATGAAATAACTAAGTTAGGATTTACAGTGATACCAAGTTTGTCTCTCAACCGAAACTGATTAAAAAGCATAAATATAGCATCGGCTACGTTAGCGACACGGTAAGCTTCCTTACCAGTTCGTCTAGCATTTTGATTTGTTCAAGGCAAGGGTCGTTTGAAGACTGGGTCTATCAAATCCAGATGTAGCTTTCTGCGCCATATCGTTCAGAGTGTAAAATATAATCAGAAGCAGACAAGAGGATGACTCGAGTCGTATGCTTTCAATCAATAAATCCGAAAAGGAGACAGTCAAAATATTAATTAACACCTCCAGCAGAACGTGTATTTCTTTTTTCTCACGTTACACACGCACGCGCAAGCATCAGTGTATCAGACATGTTGTATAACTTCGGTGTATAAGCTGTATTGCGGTTCATCGATAATCGATGATGTGAAATTTAACGTTTCAGATTGCATATCGACACTTATAGAATCTACAGTAGACATTATGTAACAACATTCTATAGGAAATCTAGCTAGGAAAACACTCTTCAGAGAAAACCAAGTCACCACATCAGATTATTATAGATTCAGAATAAAGGTGATTAAATTTATCATCAGATAGGTGGTTATGTCAGAGTATACTCTAACTAATCTAATTTAAATATACCATCAGTTAGGTGGTTATGTCAGAGTATACTCTAACTAATCTAACTTAAAATATTAATTTTATTCAATTCATAACTAGCTTTTTAATAGTTGTAATATTTATCTGTTATACCTCAGAAACAGCTTTAACCACACTATTATCATCTGTCCCATATTATACATCATACATTCTACCAATTTTCCGAAGCTACGTTTTAAGATAACGTAGCTTCGGAAAATTTTGCTAACGTATACATTTGTAGGTCTGTTCTTACGAGATAACATAAAGGTTATGAAATTTTATGTTAAAAAAGAAATCAATCTTACTCTATACTACCAACAGAAGATCGTTCGATTTTCTACTTTTATTAAAATAAAAGTTACATCCGAATATCAAATTTACTGTCTTCTCAAATCTTTCTATTTAAATGTTTTGTAACTAAAATCAGCTAAAAACTACAATATTCAGCAATAAATGGTCCAGATTTACTGGCGTATACTGAAATAAACTAAATAATATACTAAATCCTTAGCCAGTTCTCAATGAACCTTTCAAGACTATTTAATTCTACTGTCTTATATATATTTATTGCTTAATCATATGTCTCATGAACATTCGATATTATTTCTTTTTGTTTTCTAACCAGAAGTTATAGTTTGAGGTCGCCAAACTTAACTAGATGTGACCGAGTACCTGAAAACTCAATCAGAGTTCAAGCTTTTTAACATTCGCCAAAACGTAATGAAACTATGATAAAATACTCCAGTAAATGAAACTTCTGGTCTCAAAATCTACAGTCTGTCAGTGCAATAAAAACAAACAGAAATCAAGGTTGAAGTGACAAATAATGACAGATGTGACTGCTTAAAGGCATGGTTATTCAAACTCATTCCTCTGCTTGATAAATTCTATAGCAATAGACAACCTCAGAGGATGAAATACGCAATAGAGAGAGCCTCGTATAAATACCTGCTCCATATGTAAATACTACGTGGTGTCAAAAATGCAGTATAACTAAACTGATTTCGAGTTTAAAGGATGAGTGATTATCAGTCATCTATCTATTAGTTGATAATATGGAAGAATAAAAGTGATTATCCTTTTACAACTATTTACCTTTCTAATTATCATCTCAGATATTTTATATTTTTATGCTGTTATAATATTATATTTCGTTTTTAATAACATATTTCATTATTCAGTTTAGAATTTTCATTAAGGGTCCAATTTTTATTTATTTGCAGTTAAACACAAAGATGGGCAAGGGGCTATATGTACTCTGCCAAATAAACACAAAGATACGCAATGGGCCATATGTACTCTGCCCATTATGGGTATCGAAACTCGGTTTCTAGCGCTGTAAGTCCGCAGACATACCGCTGTTCTACCGCGGTGGGTGGGTAAGATCCAATTATTAAGTGCATATCTTTTAACATTGCTGAACTTAAAAAGTTTTTAATAGTTACACGTGTGCGTTCTAAGACTGTATTCTAATTTATTATTATGGAACTTCCTTAATTTTCTACAAAAATATCTATTACTACTCAATGCAAAACCAATTCCAGTTTCCTTCTGATGAGGACCCGGCATAGCAACGTGGTTAAAACGCTCGACTCGTAATCCGAGGGTCGCGGGTTCAAATCCCCGTCACACCAAACATGCTCTCCCTTTCAGCTGTGGAAGCATTATAATGTGATGGTCATCCCCATTATTTGTTGGTAAAAGAGTAGCCCAAGAGTTGGCTCTGGGTGGTGATGACTAATTGCCTTACCTTTAGTATTAATTGCCGTCGAATAGTTTTGCGCGAAATTCAAACCAAACCTTCTGATGATGACAAACTAAGGTTGTTGATATGCACATCAGATAAGTTTGAATGTTCTGAATTCATTGTTTTATGTCTGTCTTAGCGTGAATTATACGTTACTATTTAATATAACACAAGTATAAAACTTCGGTGACCTTACCTGGCTACGTATAAAAATTCTATATAATTTTTCGTTTGCGCTATACCTGGCATAGGAAAATTGCACGACTCATTTTCCTATGAAAATTATATCTTCATTTGAATTCCTGAAGAATATAAGTAGAATTTAGAGGTTAAGACTAGCCCAACTTTCTTCAGGCCTTAAAAGTAGTTTTTCTTGTTAATGTCCTTACAAAACGAATGTGGTCAGCCAGTAACATAAGAATGAACTTCAATAATAAAAGAATAATGGTGAACTGCTAGTAAAATGGTGAGCTTTAGTTATGCAAGGAAAGCGATTAGCGTCATAAGATAAAAAGAAAGAAAGAGAGAGGTTAATTTACTTCATTATGACGAGGTCACTGATAAGCATCATTGGATAAAACAGAGACAGAGGTTGATAAGCTTCATTGTGACGAAATCAATGATCAGCTTCATTGCTACAGAGAAAGTAATTAATTTTAGTGTTATATGTAGAACAGTCAGTATTAGTAGCTCAAGGTAGCTGTCTGTTTGTTTCAAAGAAATATTTTAGGAAAATTATTTTTGGTTTTCTAATACGAACTTTAAGATTCGGTTAAGAACAGAGCTAATCTTCACATAAAAATCTATTCTTATGTTAAATGGCAAGTGCTATTAGCTGAGACTTTTTTTAGAAATACACTACAGTTAGGAATTAGTAAACAAGTGCCATCAAGTCTTGCAAGACAATCGTGTGTTAAGAGTTAACATCAAGTGTTTCTGAGTGTTGTTTGAAACCGTATTCTATGACAATGAAGAAAAAAATTAAAAAACGTTAAAAACCTTTTTGTTCATAACCAATTTTATGTTGCGTATCACGTGTGTTGAAACTAATTTTAAAAAAAATATTTCGTAAAGCGTACACCCACATATATTATTCTGCTCTTTTCCCTCCACCACAAATGCTTTTTAGTGTAGTATATTTTGTACTCGAGAATAGATGAAAACACATTAATTTCGTTAATTATATCTTCCTTTCATTCGTCGTCCAAGAAATTAACCACTGAACAAAAACGTTTTGATCATTATACTCTGTTTAAAACGAAATTCTCATATTCTTTCTATTTTTTTATACAACGTGTTTGTTGTGAGGTAGAAAATAACACATTCTGATTATATTATACTCGTTGTACGTGTACAAGGGTCTCGTTTTATGTATTTATTTGAATTTGTTTGCTGTCCTCATTTCTATCTCCTATCCATAACCCAATCACGTGGGTCTGCAGAGTATGTGTAAAACCACTCATTTTATATATCAACAGTAATTAACACTAATCATAATACTAAACAGATAACTTATTTGTACAATTAACTGTTCGTATCACTTGGAAATTTTGCTATATTTTATTCACAGAAACCGAATGCGGATGATTGCACATGTGTAGATAAAAATAAAATTAAAGTGGGTAATTGTGTATATTTCTGCACGTTTCGCACTTGTTGTACACTTTAAATGTTACGTTGTAAACAGATCTTTTTATTTGTTAATCTGAAAAGAAACGGTAAAAATTTGCTCACCTGACCTCTATACCCTCGGTTTGATGTTCCATTAGCGTTATGCGCATGCATGTTTAATTAAAGTTTATTTTCTCGTGATGTTATTTGGTTGCATAAGTAAAGACTGTCACTTGTAGATAAGCGGCGTTGGAGATGATCACAGGTCTATAGGTTCAGAGGTTTCGTAGATCATGGGCGTAGAGAGAGAGTTTTAAATACAATGTTTAACAGATGTGTGTTTCTATAAACTCGCATTTAATGCATAAAGGAGTATGAAGAGCTCAAACCTAAGTTGCTAGTCTGGTTTTTACTAAGTTTCAAGAAATTCCTCACAGAGAAACAAATAGCGTTAAACAAAAGAAATAACAATAAAAAATATACATAAATTATCGAATCCAAAGTAAGAGATGTAACTAGTGAGTTTAAAGACATGAAAATAATTTCGATGGGATTGTTAGTAGGTATTCCCTTATTAGAGTAAGCTAGCAAGTCTATTCCCTAGTATTAATACATTACTGGTAAGCAGAGTAGCTAGCCTCACTATCGTCAAAATAACTATATTTTATTAAACAATACGAAGTGAACGACTTCTTTGTTAAGAGTTTATAGCTTTTGTTTTCAATGACAGTAGCTAAAAAATATCTTGCCCCGATGACTCACTGGTAAGCTTGAAAACTTATAACACTAAAAATCGGACTTCAGTACCTGAAGTTGGCATAGTGCAGGCGCCCTATTGTATTACTTTGTGTTTAAAACAAAGAAGGAAAGCAATATTAACTTATTTTAAATATTATAATTAACTTAAGGCCATTTTGGAATACGATGGTTGGTTTCGATTAGTTTGTTTCGTTTCTGAAATTTTAAACTTGGTTGTTGATGCTGGACTATGTTTGCGTTTGTTAATCCTGTTGCTATAGTGTCGAATAGCGTTTTGCAGTCCAAATCTTTTATTAACAACACATTCTCCTTTGACTTACACTGGGAATTAGTGTAAAAAAGTGTATGTGTAATAATATACAAATAATTAGATAAACTAAGATATTTAATAAGTTAGTTAGGTAGTTAGTATTCACCATGAGATTCCATCTAGGAACATAGGGCTGCAATCGCTTGCGGATTCTTCAACAAGTATTTAAGTTAGTAGATTGTTAGCCCACTGCACCGAGCCGTCCCTAATTTAGTAGTGTAAGACTAGAGGGAAGGCAGCTAGTCATCACCACCCACCGCCACCTCTTGGGCTACTCTTGTACCAATGAATAATGGGATTGACCGTAACATTATAACGCCCCCACGACTGGGAGGGCGTCCATTTTTGGCGCAACGCAGGCGCGAATTCACCACCCTTGGATTACGAGTCGCACGCCTTACACGTTTGGCCATGCCAGGCCCTAATTAATAAGTAACATACATAAAATAATAGCAGTAGCCTATCATAATAGTAGCCAAATAATAGCCTATCAGTTTCTTTCCTGTTGTCGGTTGTTTGAACTTAGGGACGAAGCCATGCTAGTTGGACTGCGTGCTATAAATGATATGCGAGAGAACTCCACAATCGTAGAGAGGAGAGCCCGTACTCTCTGGCGAATGCAGAAAATTCCTCTAGCATGTAGCCAAAACCATAAAGAGTTCCATATTTTATTTTTTATTTCACTATTAAAATGAAATCAAATGTTTAATATATGTCATTGAAGCTGGAAGTATCAAACACAATTGAAATAAATCGGTTGGTTAGTGGTTTGGCGTTTATTGGTGGAAAGCAACCAGACTATTTGCGCCAAAGACTCGGTAAAAAGGGAAAGGTAAAAATAGTACAAAAGGTAGAAGAAATCAAGTTAAAAAAAATGTCAATAGTCGGATGAAAGATAAAAATGGAATTAAAAAGGCCAATGGCTCGTAAAATAACTTAAAAGCACGAGCAAGTTGGACAGTGTCACACCCACCAATAACACTGTCTAACGTCCATTTGAAATAAGTAGTCTTACTTTGAGCCCCATCAAATATTTTGATTTATTATTTTCAAGTCTATTAAAACATCAAAGAATAAATACTTCTGTATACACAGCTATTTGCTACTTCATGACAGACACTTTAAATTTGCAACGATAACATTCAAATTTCTAACATTAATATTAGCTTTCTGTTCCTAGATCATTTCTGTAGCTCGGCATGACTAGCAATATGTGGGTTGCGGGTCCGGATTCCTGTTATACCAAACACGCTCGTCCTTTCAACCGGAAGGAGGAGGTATAATGTGACGATCAATTCCACTATTCGTTAGTAAAAGTGTATACTAGCAGTTGGTGGTGACGACTAGCTGTCTTCCCTCTAATCTTACACTGCTAAATTAGGTACGGCTAGCGCTGATAGCCCTTGTGTAGCTCTGCGCGAAATTAAAGGCAAAGAAACATAATTTCTTTAATAATGCATTACAGTGGTGAAACATATTCATTTTTTACAAGTTCTTTGTGTTTAATATAAGGGTTGCTGTAGAAAAATATTAAATACAGTGTCAATGACAGATTTTTCCATGGATAGATATTCAAAGTATTTTCAGGCCGGGCGTGGACTAATGCTTAACATACCTAGACCATGAATCAAGGGTTTGTGGTTCACGTCTTACTGACCGCAAAACACGCGTTCCATGCGTTGGTGTCTTGGATGCGCTATAACAATGACCGTCAAATATCACTTTTCCTTCACAGTAGAGTAGCCTAAGACTAGGCTGTCGAATAGTTGCCTTCCTTCTAGTCTATTAGGTAAAAATTAGGAGTGGCTAATCTATTTATGTAGTTTTTCGTAAAGTTCATGAAGAAAATATATCAAAACATTATTACATTGTAAATCCAAGCTTAGGTATCATATTTGTGAAAGTAATAATTATACTTTTTTAAAAAGAGCACCAAATACTTACTAAATACGGATAGTGTGTTTTTTCCTTATTTATACAATTTATTGAGTTACGTAAACATTTGGACAATGTACAGTAGCGTGGTAACTACCATGGAAACTGAACAGAATGTTCTTTATTTTGAATTTTGCGCAAAGCTATACGAAAGCTATCTGCCCTAGCCGTCCTTAATTTAGCAGTGTAAGACTAGAAAGAAAGCAGCTTGTCATAATTACCCACCGCCAACGCTTCGGCTACTCTTTTATCAACGAATACTGGATTGACCGTAACATTATAACGTCCCCACGGCTGAAAGAGCGAGCATGTTTGGTGTGACGGGGATTGGAACACGCGACCCATGGATTACGAGTCGAATGCCTTAACCATCTAGCCATGACGGGCCATTCTGGTTTTACTGTGGAAGGGAGCAACTCGAGAACTGTATTCTATTTTTCGTATATTGTATGCAACTGTTTTCTTTCATACTTTTAAATGATCACCAAGAAACGGTTAACGAACTTCTTTAGAGTCATTTGTACTTTAAGATTGCTGTTTTTTCTCGCATAACAAGTGGTTTTAGATCATACAATTTCACACAAACACGCACACATACCATTTCAAAACAACAAAATGAAATAAACACATATCTTATTAATATCGTACTCAAAGTAAAAACAAACAAATCTTAAACTGTAAATCAGTAACACCCAACTTAGAAAAAAATATTATATTGAGGACAAAATGTTATGAATCTCAAGATAATTATTGGGTGTGCGTTTGTATTTTTCTTATAGCAAAGCCGCATTGGGCTATCTTCTGAGCCCACCGAGGGAAATCGAGCCCCTGATTTTAGCGTTGTAAATCCGTAGCTTTACCCCTGTACTAGCGGGGAGGATAATTATTGGGAAATTAATTACTGTTCATTGAGCTGTTTAGTAAGTAACGCAACGGTATTTTATAGAAAGGTTAACTGAAATGCTTGCTAGAGTCCGAAAGTCTAGTAGGTTAAGATTACAGCACAGTATGGATTTCAAACGAAATTTGATTACTCTTGTCAACTTATTGTATTTTCTATTCAATTTGCATAATTAACGACGAGATGTTTAGACCATTTATTTTGTAAGATACTTTACTGAGCTAGGACTTTCTTGAGTTGCAAAAATAGTTCTTGCCATCCAGTTTAAAACATCCGTTTTACCAAAGTTTACATATTCAGGTTAAGTATCACGAAATTCGTATATATATTAAAATAACCAAGAAATGTGTATGGATAATCTGGCATATATTAGGAACGTTCAGAAAGAAATGTGAAATTATTCCTCGTACTAAATTCACCAAAAGCCACCCCGTGAAAGTAAACTTTTAATAACGAACCACCAACCCCGTGTTCTCAATAAGTTTAATTTCTGTAAAGTTTTATAAATCAACGAAACTGCGATAATTTAAAAGATAATTTAGACTAAAAGAAGTGTATTACAATATCTGAAATAGGCTGGATTTTCTTTAAAAATTTAATACTTTACCGTTGTGATTATAAAGAATCAAATTTTAGAAAAGCGAAACTTATAAACAGCTCAGGTTAAGTAACAATATATAGATATCAAGACCCGATTGTTTATTTACTGTACAGGACTGAGAGCAAACTGGTTTCACGTAAGTTCCCCTTCAGCTATTTTTGTGACCTGAAGAGGGAGGCATCACAGTTACAGACACAGAGGCTGAAGAGAGTTTGAAATGATAAGAACAATAATAATGAGAGATATATCTGTAAGGGTAAATCGAAGACAAAGCCTTCAGTGCGAATTATAATATGTATTAATTTTCCCAGTTATCATATTATATTTTTATTATAAACAGTATATGTCCATCAAACAAATAAGCACATTCATTCTTTGTAGACTTCAGATATCCGACTTCTCACTGGACTGTTTTTTTTCTTCTATTTTTGTTTATTTTTCATTTGTATATAAATATATATATATATATATAGTCTTTATGGCTCGAATATGAGTTAGCTGGTGTTAATCAAGCAAGCAGGTGGTAGCTAATTGTGCTTTTTTTAACAAATGGGTAAACCACACATAAAATATCTGCGTATTATATGTATTTCGTTAAAACACAACAGCTGTTATCTAACTAATATTCCAATCATTTTGAATAAACTAAGATAAAGTTTTCATTTAATTTTTGGATGGAATTTTTAAAGTCACCTGGTCAATAACCGTAAAAGACAGACATCGCAACTTGTTATTTTATTATGTAGGCTCATCCATATCACGCTTTAAAAATTTAGCTGAATATATACTTCACCACACAATATCTGATAAATGTCAAAGGTGAAGATCGCATATTTGAGTACTTGCTTAAACCTTTGCTTAGAGTTATATTCAAAAGTGTATTAGATTGATTTACATCATATGTTGACATGAATAAAATACGCATTGCAATTAAAGATAGGGTTAAAGGTCAAGATCACTGTCAATGCAACGTAGTCAATTTCCAAAATATACTTTTGTTAATAAGAACGAGAAAGGAAAAAGGTGCAGCTCGGTATAATATTGTATTTTATGAAGATATAACGTTACGTTGTCTAACTGAATGCGATAGATAAAAATATATATATATATATATATATATCGGTAGAAAGTTTCATATCTGATTTTTTTCTGTGTTTAGATCATATTATTTTGATAGTTTGCAGCAGAGACCCATATGTGGGGCGTTTTGCACTTTAGTGTATAAATATATTCTCACATTACTCTCTTCAATGTAAAACACGCACGTTTTTTTCATATAATTGATTAATTGCAAACAGCGTTGTGTTTCTGACGCTAAAGTAAGACTGGACTATGAAGGGATTTGTTTTGGTTGCCCACGAGTATCTAATCGCCCAAATTTTAGTCTGTCTGTAATATTCTTACATTAGAAACTCATGATTAAACATCTGACCAACTATCTCACATGATGCTAGTCTTACAGACACAATTGTTGGGCTATTTCATGATAAATAACGTACAGATATGACTGTACCCGTCACTCAGACTCCCACCGTTATTGTTTGATTGTTTAATCAAGTAGACGTATTTGTATCACATGGCACAGGATGTAATCTTTGTATCAATCTTGATAAATAATATTACAACTGTGCAAACTACAGTAATAATGTTGTATTTTGAACTGGTAATCAGTGTGTTGGTAAGATGTGCATGTATTAATATAAAAATTTAACTAATATGTATACGTAATCCTGTTTTCGGAACCGGAATCATAAAATAAGGTTCATCTGAATACATCTCTGGATGAATTTAGTTGTGCCTAAAACATATACCTCATTGTTCATTCAGTTTGCGTATCTGAGCACAGAGGTTATGTATCCTAATAATGAATTCAACTTATTAAAAATTATTTAATTTTTCAAATAAAACTAATAAAGCACAGACGGGTTAGTTTCACCAGTGTACAGTCTTTACTCACTTTTATCTCTTTTGAACATCCAAGAATAAACTAAACATATACGTACTTGTTCAGGGATTATATCAAGAAAATGATTTAAAACCGTTATAGAGAAGAAGAAAAATGAAGGTAAGATTTCGTAATTCTTACTTCTATGTACTTTGTTTGCACGTCATCACAAACAATAGTTATTATTCTGGTGCACTTAGTAAAAACGTTTTAAAGAAAATAAATGTTGCGTATTACTACATAAAAGTGACATTGCTTTGAACCAGAATTTTAGGAGACTCGGAAGCTGTCTTCCGCGATATGGGAGGTTTCATTTGAATCGAGGTCAATTTCCTTAGTAATGTGGTAGAGCAGATCTTTACTGGAGTTCGTTAATACTTGTAGGGCTTTGGCGTCAGACTTCTACATGTGGTTGGAGTTTTCTAGGCCAATAATGGCAACAGTATAAATTAGCCCGGGGGAAGGTAACCATAGCACCCTCGGTCTAAATTCTGCTCTTGCATTAATTAAGCGAGTGACTGGAATCATATATTATATGTAGATGTTATCTTTGATAAAGCTTGTAGTGGTTTCACATGTGGTTACTGGTATCGTGTTGATAAATCTCCAGGCTTTATAAAATTCACGACATGTTTGTATATTAGAGTTTTTACTGAAGTATCTAACTCTGCAGAAGAAATGTTTACATTTTGCGATAGAATTAAGTTCGTAATTGGAAAAGTGTTTTACAAACAATTAACCCAAACGATGATTAGCTTTCCTAAACAGGAAGAGGGACTCGCACTTACATTCCTTACGTGATTTTATACTTGAAACTTAAATAACAAGTCAAGTTGTAATTAACTCTAGTTATGGAAAGGTATTATAAAACATGATATAATTCTGAAGTAAAAATTAAAAACTAAAGAAAATTTACATATATACACAAATTACTTCGTATTCGCAGATATAGGTAATATTTTTCAGATTTTTTTAAACAAGAGATTAAAAATAAAATCTGAAACATATAGAAACCAATGACCTGGTTATGATGTAGAATATGATAATCGCTACTTTTTCCAGTGAAACATAAAATGTTTAACCAAACCCATCTATTTACTGAAAACAGTCGACAGGAAAAGGTTAACCAAACCCAACTATCTACCGAAAACAATCCACATGAAAAGGTTAACCAAACCCAACTATCTACCGAAAACAATCCACATGTAAAGGTTAACCAAACCCAACTATCTATATAAAACTAACTACGTGGTTACGTATGAATCAACTACATAAATAAATTGTACAGAATTTTAAGAGAGTTAAACAAATTTAAAGGCGGTAAGGATTTGTTTGAAAAAGCTAGAAACAAATCATCTGATGAAGAGTACTTAAAACATGTTCGGTGAGAAATTTTGATTAAAGTTTGAGCAAATTAAAACATACGAAATTAGCTAATTTCAAAGTTGTTTTAAAGTAATTTATTTAAATTTTCAATATAAATATAAATGATTGACTTTGATTGAAAACAAACAGCTAAGTCTTCTTCTTATGACGTCAGTAGCACGTAATGTAGTTGGATGACTGAAATTTCAGCTATAGTGTTTGCTACGACATATGGTAATAAAAATAAATAAATGTAGTTTATATAAAGTGCTTATTTGTGCCCAGAATAAAAGATACATAAGCGAGAAAACAGTTATTCATTTCCAGCTTATATACTCTCTAGTGGAAGGGTACAACAGTAGGAACGCCTTAAAATATTTTACAAAAAAGCCACCAAGATGTCGATTACAATATATAACTAGTTAACTTACAGGTCATTCTATATAATTTCTATTTAACGTTATTTTTCCTTTTTAACACAACTCTAATTTAAATGCGTGCTTCACATAAGATGCCTTTAGATCACGTAACCATACGTAATGATTACTCACGTAAAAGTTAAAGTCAAGAAAACTATTGCATCAAGGTACATTGAACAAAATCCTACAAATCGAGATTATAAATACACGTGCTTTCTTAAAACGTGGTGAGGACTGACAATAATAAAATCAAAATTCTGTTTATTTTTTCGAATACTGTGAAGGACAATATTTATTAAGAATTATTTCGAGAAATTCTGACTCAACATATTATTGGTTATTTTCTTTCGTACATTCGTGCAAAGTTTTACAAGAGATGTCTCCGCTAGCCATCCCTAGAGAGAGAAAACAGCTAGCCAGTAGCACGCACAATCAATCTAGCCACAAATTTTTGCATTTTCTCATTAATTATTCGAAAAGTTTAAACTATTATATATATATGTATATAGTTACAATGCACTGTGTCTTTGGTAAGCCAAGTGCCTGTGCTTTAAAACTAAGCGTACTTCATAATGACAAGGTTTACTTATAAATGCACATTGTAATGTTCTATAAACCAACGCCATGGAATAGAACAAATGTTTTCAGCGATGAAATTCATTTAAAGAATCGTTTTTCTACTATAGTGTGAGAAGTCGTTAAAACACAGTTAGCGTTTCGGACACATTCTGAACACAATACGTTATTGTTTTGTTTTTATTGAATTTCACGTAAAACTACAGTGATAAAATAGAGGGATGGTACTTAGCGAAGAATACCCACAGTAAACTCTTCGGCTGTTCTGTATTAACGAATAGTGACTCGTATTAAAATAACACTCATGATTGAAAGATCCAGACCACCATCAAATGCGTAATAGTTGGTTTCGCGTCTCATCCAACCTCTTTCGAAATTCGCTAGGAAGGTTGTAGTTGTGCAAAAGTTATATTCTTAAGGTTGTCATGTCCATTTGTCGGACACTTCAATAAGATAAGAAATAAAACAAAATTTATTTATCTTCTCGTTATTGACTTTATTTATTTATCACACACATTATGTCGGAAACGTTAATAGTATTACGTTCTTGTTTCGATTAAACTATCAAAATAAGTTTTGAACGTAGATGTACGTAGTAAGATACGTTTAAACAACGTTGTTTTACCGTCCAAAACTAATAAATCACCTGAGAGCATCGTAGAATTAACCTTCAATTAAATGCTCACCATATTACCGAATAACAAACAACGACCCGAGTAATACAGTAATCCAAATAAGTAATAATAAAATGTAAAGAATAACTAACTGCAGAAAAATAATTTCTCTTTTTGTGGAATTATTGAGATCTGTGATATATATATATAAACAACCACTGAAACTTACCACATCCTTGGCAGAGTACTCTCCTGACTGCTTTGTTTGCCTTTCGACTCTTCCGCAACGGTTTAGCCACGGCTACTAAATCTTCTTTCCCTGAGTTTCCGGGCCGCGCTGTGTACTGCGGTGCTGCAAAAACGATGTACTTGCTTTCCCGTTTTAAGTCGTCTTTACTGAAAGTACCAGTGCAAGAGTTATCATTGAGAAATTTCAGAAACACCATGTCATTTTTCTGTAACACTACATTCTCACTTCTCTTGTAGTTTCTCTTGACACGAAACTGCGCAACCTTATCGACAGAAGAAACTTTTACAAGACGACCCTGAAACACGATAGGGGCAAGATGAGCCTTGGAAGCGGCGTCCAGCTGGTCATCTAGGCACGTCCTGGATGCTGTGCATCGGCACCAGGCTATCAGAAAGGTCAATACTAGCCAACTGCCGAGACAGGTCCGCATAGTTAGTGAAAATATGTCCTTAACAAGTCGAACTTGGAGGAGAGTAGAAACACACACGAAGGACAGCACGGCGCAGACATGCTTTAAATGATACAGGGCTTGTCATGTTTTCAAGAAAGTCATCGTGGCTCGAGAGCACGTCATGCGCGATGAACTTGACTTCTAATATATTTTAGCAGATAAAAGAACTTAATATCTCGTGCTTCTCGTCTTTACTGATTCTGATAAACATCCGATAGCGACGGAAATGCACGAATATTTAAGCTATTGATGTACCACCAAGAGCACATTACTATGTCGTGTCTTCTGATCGACTGCAGCGCAAATACACAGGGATGCGAGAGAGAGAGGCAGCACCGGGGCTAAGGCCAGTAGAGCGTTGCACGAAACGAAACTGGAAAGGGCGTAGGGTACGTCACCATACTACTTCTCCACCTTGGCGGGTTCAGTAGACCACCCCTCTTCTCTGAGAAGCGTGGATCATACACAGTTTCCACTCAACACGTCTGTCGGCTTATCAACCTCCAGTCACACACAACCATTGCTGCTAGAGACACGCGTCCCCCCTTTGTCCTGATAATCAGTGGCTAGATTATCGGCTTCAAATTCACTAAACCGAAGAGCACGTGGCAAGCTCGCGCTGCCCACTCATGGCACTGAGTTAATCCGGCATATGGTTTCACAAGAGTAAATTATGTGTATCATATAATTACCAAACACTTTCGTCTTTGTTCGTACGGTCATGTTATTATTTTAGACACTTTCATCTTTTGCATAAGTCCGTTTTATTACTTTAGACAGTTTCAATTCTGTTCATACTTCATGTTATTATTTTAAACACTTCAATATTTGTTCATACGTTTATTTTATTACTTTAAACACTTTCAACTTTGCTCATACATTTACTTCATTACAATAGATACTTCAATATTTGTTCATACGTTCATTTTATTACTTTAAACACTTTCAACTTTGCTCATACGTTCATTTTATTACTTTAGGTACTTCAGTATTTCTTCACACGTCCATTTTATTACTTTGGAAATTTCCATCTTTATCCAAACGTTAGTTTAATTATTCTATACTTTCATATTTGTTCATAAGTTTATTTTATTATTTCAAGCATTTACATATTAACAAAAAACAGTATTTCAGTTTCATACTTTTTTCCCCGTTTCCAATGATCAAGAACATCTTGTGGATTTTTTTTTTCTATTGAAACGTAAATAAAAGCACATGAATCTTTTCTTACATTGAGAACCTTATTAAAACACTTTACATAAAATACTGAACTAAATAAAACCAAAAATAATTATGGAGAGCTTTATAAGAGTGAAGACTGCTTAAGAAATAGGTTTAAAACTTCTATATTTTCGGGAAAACAAATTTGATAGAACAAAGGATAACATAAATTGTTGTTCCGGCATTTCAGTCTCTTTTTATTATCAATAGTCCCCCGATTTTCGTTTTTTTTTTTTTTTAGGTTTTACAGGTTATTACAGGTTATGCCTTATATGCTTTGAGAATTATTGTTCATAAGTAAGAAATAAGACAAGGTAATGTAAACCCGTAAGTTCATGCACAGCTGTTACACACAAACTAGTTTGTAGTTTAAGAATTAGTAAAATACGAATAATCAGAGGCTTTGAGTTACCATTTTTATCTTTATTGTTGGAACCATAACGCGTATCTTCATGTTTTGCAACGAAGATCGTGTCGTTAATGTCCAATCTTCTGCGAAATATTTCTTCTCAGTAGATATAATCACTAGCATATTAAAACAAGTATTAAAATATTTTAATTTATTAAATGTATTTTTATCATTTAATTAGTAACGTCACAAGTACAATTATTAAGAAAAGACGGCTACTTTATTTGACGTATACTTATGGCATAGAACTTGTTAGTTGTTAATAATTATTAGATATACATTGGTATGCAACACGATCTGCATAATACATGTGAAACACTAATTACTTTTAATTTTACAATTTTCATTCATTTGTGTGGACCACTCTTGATCCAAAGGTGTAATGATATTTCACATTATATCTGAATATGTAATACTTCTGACCAGTTTTGATTTAATACTTAAATGTAAAGTCTGTGATTATAAGCGGTTGATTTTAATATTGTCATTATAAAACATTCAATAGTTCACATTCTATTTGTCTTATATTATAATGGAATAAAAAGGAACCATTTTGGTAGATGTCTATAAATTACTGTTGAACTAAAAACTTTAAGATAATAATCTGTGTAATCAAGAAGTGTTGTAAGTGAAATGATGATTTCTTAATTTATTTAATGCCGGCCAGGCCTTGCTTTGAGACGGTTATTCTGTTTCAAGGACTTCATTTGTAGAATGATGCAATTCAATAAGTCTACTTTTTGAGACTCGTTGCATCCTTTTTCGAGTTTACTACAACATTGTTGACATCTTCAAGTGAGAATACTAACTCTAATTAAGCAGTTTGTTTTCGTAACCTAATCTCAGGCCTGAAAAAAATTGTCATATCGCATTAAACATTAATAATTTCATGTAGCTAACTGCTAAAGCTTTTTAAGAAGCGAATTCCAATGCAGAGTGTTTTCATGTTGATTTCGAAATTTCATGTAATCAGTTTGTTCTCGGCCTTGATTTTTTTTGATCAAACATAAATCGACGACGAAGTTTCAAATGCCAAGTTTGGTATTAATTAATTATTAAATACCTTGTTAAAAATGGCTGAAATATTTTTTAATTGTGGAAAAGCTTAAAGTGTTATTTTGGTGTATTATAAAATTTTCTCTGATTGAAGTGAACAAAAGTTTTTTAAAGTTTACTCATGAGTGTGTGTCTGTCACTTCCTTTATGCGAATTATTTATTTTTAGTTTTGAAATAAATATATTTAACATATCTGAGGTAAAACCCTTTAGCATGATTAAGGTACGTAGATGACACGTTTTTACTGTGGCGGAATGATTTGAAACTTTATTAGAATTAGAAAAACATCTTAACTTCATCTGTCTTACGTTCATCAGTGTTTACATTAATAAATCTTGCATTCATCAGTCTTTACATTCCCAAATCTTACATTCATCAGTCTTTAATTCATAATTCTTGACATTAGTCAGTCTTGCATTCATCGGTCTTTACATTCACAAATCTTACATTCATCAGTCGTTAATTCATTATTCTTGACATTAATCAGTCTTACATTCATCAGTCTTTACATTCACAAATCTTGCATTCATCAGTCTTCACATTAGTCAGTCTTATATTCATCAGTCTTTACATTCACAAATCTTACATTCATCAGTCTTTAATTCATTATTCTTGACATTAATCAGTCTTTACATTCATCAGTCTTTACATTCATCAGTCTTACATTCAAGATGAAAAAAGAGTACCAACTAAATTCTATAGATATAATCGTCAAACGGGACAATAGGCGACTCTCAACTTCCGCATATAAAACGCCATTTTATGTGGTAGAACCACCACAGAAAAAATCGTGTCACCTATGGCCAAGAAAAATATCAGCTTTTTCCACATTTGTTTTTAAAGCCTTAAAGATATGCATTTGTTGTGTAGATGCAAAGTCAGAGTTAAGTTTCTTAATTCATGTAGCCAGAGATAGGGGATATAAATCTAAAATCATTGATAGATAGCATCACAGACATATAAATAAATTAAGAATGTTAACATGTACAAGTTCAGAAGAAAAAGTTAGTGTATGTAGCACGAGAACTTTTTGCCATATGTCCAAACTTATCTACAATAATATAATAAAAAATACATAGAATGTTGTGCAACATTTTCTCCGCGTTGTAGGTTAAATAGTATCGTGAGTACAAAAGATAGAATAGAAGAAATTTATAAATATGAGATTTATAAAAGTCCTTGTGGCTGTGATGAAGCTTATACTGGCCAGACTTGTAAATATCTAAGATTCATAATCGAGGAACATAGAAACATAAATGTATCAGGTGTCAAAAACATGTTATAGGCTGGAGTAACACTAAACTGATAAAGCAGGTAGGATACAAAATATAATTAAATGTCAGAGAAACTATTGACAAAATATATCTCGTATTAAGCAAGGAAGTTGGCCCAGTCTGGAAATAATAAAGTACTGGACAAATGTGTTGTAACTCTGGTTAGAATAAGCCTAAATAGCGTTTTGCTATGTAGCTGATTATGTGTGTACATAAGTCCAACCACGTCTTTACCGTTACTCCAGAAGATGGTGTCATAGTACTCGGAACAAATATAGAGTTTTTTGGTTTTTCTGTTAGAGCAAGCCCCTGTTTTTCTAACTATTTATTGTGTAATGATTTTAACGTCGTATTCCTTTTAATTGTAAATATAAGTTATATTCTGGCAATATAAAATATCTCATAAAGCACTGACTAATAATTGTGACAAACATTTCTTCACTAAACCTAAATTTCTTTAATATCAATTTCAGTACAAGGAATATCAATACATATATGAATAGTTTCAAGCTGTTAAAAAAGTTATTGTTTATACAGGGTGTCAGGAAAGTCACTGTGCACTTATATATTTATTAACAGACATGTTTCAACATAGAATACAAGAGGTAAATATGAATGACAATCATAAACAATGTTGAAAGTGACCCCCGTTGGCATCAATACAGGCCTGGATCCTTCTTATTTTGTTTCTAAACACCGCTATCAGTTACTGGTTTGAAATAGACTGAATAAAATATGATTACAAAACTGCACAGTAACTTTCCGAACACCCTGTATAATATTAATACACAGGGTAAAACAAATGAAAAAGCTTAAACTTGAAAATAAGATAAATAACAATCATAAATTTAAATAAATAAAACTGTATATCCAAATTCTTAATTCGAGAAATTACAGCCCTCTGTCAAAACAATACAAGTAACTCGCAAAATAATGAAATATGTAATATTTTCTTTCACTGAGTTGTTTTACTAAATATTCCAAAGAAAAACCTTCTGCAAATCACTTTCTCAATTTTTAGAACTATTTTGAATCTGTCGATATGTTATTTTACCCAAATGTTTGTTTTGTTTTTGAATTTCGCGCAAAAATACTCGAAGACTATCTGCGCTAGCCGTCCCTAATTTAGCTGTGTAAGACTAAAAGATAAGCAAACAGTCATCACCACCTATCGCCAACTCTTGGGCTACTCTTTTACCAACGAATAATGGGATTGATTGCACATTATAATGCCCCCACGGCTGAAAGGGCGAGCATGTTTGATGTAACGAGACTTACCTTCAGATTAGGCCATGCTGGACCCTTACCAAAATGAAATCTACTTAAAATTATTTAAAGTATTAACAAATATTACAACAGAAAAAAATATTATTGTTACAGTATTGAGTTCAGTGCAGAAAATATTCCTTATCGCAGAATTATTAGCTACATTATTCAGAGATTTTTCTTCTATTTCCCATTAACACTAACATTTTCCTACTCTAATTTTTTTATTTACCGATAAGCAAATGCCAAGCTTTCTGCCTAATGACAAATTAAGCATAACTAAACTTCTGTTTTAAACACATTTACTTCTTTATCGGTGATAAAATACGTCTTAGATAAACAAATTATCCTGCGGTTTATCAATTTGCTCTCTTCTTGACAGAACACAGTTGACCTACTGGTTAATGTTTCAGGCTGTAGATCGGATGGGCCTACGCTTGAGTCGTCGTATGAGTCAAAACATTTCGTATTTTCAACTGTGGGAATTCAGTAATGGGAACGTTATACTTGTGATACTTTAGAGTAGATGTTCATGAAGTAGGAACTGCTGATTGGCTGCCTCCTTTCTCATTAAGAAAGGCTAGAGCAGAAATATGGAATTTTTAATTTGGACGTTTAGTCCAAGTTTCGTATAAAATGCCATTGAAAATAATAAAACGAACTTCATTTATCGTCCATTATTTTTTAAAAATTTCTTTAGGGAAAAATAGGTAAACCGTAAAAATAAAGCAGAAACCAAAAGCACAAGACCTTTAAGAGTTTTGCCAGTTGAAGTGTAAATGTTGCAAAAGAAATGTAACCAGAAAAGAAAGGTAAGAGGCCGATACTTGATTTCACATCTAAAACAAAAACGAAAAAGTCATAGAAAAGAGAAAACTAAAACAGTAGAATGACGCAACTAAAAATATAATAAGTACATAAATGCAAACAAAACAATAACACACAATTACATGACGGGATTCATGCACATATAGAAACTTAATCGTAATCTAAGGGTCAAGGGTTCGAATCCCCGCCACACCAAACAAGCTTGCCCTTTCAGTCCCACTATTCGGTGGTAAAAGAGTAGCCCAAGAGTTGGCGGTGATGACTAGCTGCCTTCCCTCTAGTCTTGCACTGCGAAATTAGGGACGGCTACCGCAGATAGCCCTCTTGTAGCTTTGCACGAATTTCAAAACAAACCAAACATAAAATCAACCAAGCTTTAGCGAAATAAATTATATTATTTTAAGAAACAACCTGTAGAAGGACATGCAACAGTTTTGTAGACTGCTCAACTAACCATCCTGAGTGGTGACTTCAATCTTTCAACAATTAATGAGAGCTGTGGCTTTATATTAATTTGTCTGCTGTCAAGGCACAACTCAGTAAACGTAAACAGTAGATTGGACTAAATACGTAACATACGTAAAACTAAATTTGAAAGCGAGTAGTATAAGATTTCCTTACTCAAATATAAAACAAGGTTACACATATGTTTTGAAATAAATAAGAAACAATATATTGTTAATAATGTAAAAACAAAAAAACATAACTTTTCTTTTCTCTCTCTTTGCTCGTCCTTGAACTAAATTAACTTTAGACTTATTAATTGTTGAAATATAAACAGCAAAATAGAAAGTTTTATATAAATATATATTTACGTTAGAATTAATATGGCCACTCCTAGATATTGGTGAGGACGGTCACATTGATCACCGTCAACCATCGTGTCTCATTAGAGAGTTATTATGTGATTTACTGAGCCTTTTGGAAATCTAGTTGAACTTTTCTAGGCCCTAGCACGTCTTAATCCCGACCCTGCCAACAGTCTTCTTCTCAGAGGGATCATATTCAGGTCCCTCTCTGGCAGTTGTTGTTGTTGTTTGTGAATTAAGCACAAAGCGACACAATGGGCTATCTGTGCTCTGCCAATCACGGGTATCGAAACCCGGTTTTTCGCGTTGTAAGTCCGCAGACGTACAGCTGAGCCACTGGGAGGGGCCCTCTCTGGCAGATGAATAAAACCTAACAATGGTGCTTTACCTTGGCGCACCTCTCAGTTAGGAACTTCAAATAGTTACCAAGCTTTCTCACTGACCCATAAATGGCAAATGGTGCTTCTTCTGGCTCAAGCTAAGCTGTTATTATTATTTCAGTTTTAGTAAGGCAAGCACTTCTTAATAACTAGTAGTCCTTGTACCCACGGTGGTGACCGTAGTTCTAATTATGGTATCTCTGTTACGAAAACGAATCGATTATAGCTAATAACAAAGACTTTACCTTTCTTTGTGCTAAAAAGTTTCGGTTTTCTCTTTCTTCCTTTTATTCATCCTATTACGATCAGAAACTTCATGTTTAACAATAAATAGTTCAAGTGTTTCAGGAACATTACCTATCTACCATGGTCTGTTGGTTTGTAGTTAAACACAGTGAGTTATTTGTGCTATGCTAACCACGGGTATCGAAACCCGATTTCTAGCGTTTTATGTCCGTAGAATTACCTCTATGCAACTGCGAGTAACTAGAATGGTAAGTGTAGCTAGTCTTATAAGTAAGTTTGTAACCTACTTGGTAACAACTGAATTATAGGTAAGAAATTCAGACTGCGGTTACTTAAACAGCAATATTCACAATGACAAGGACTTCTAATTGATAACATCATTAGTAAACTCTTTGTAAAAAGAAAAGTGCTATTTTTTGTACGTGTTCTCTTTTAGCAATGCCACATCGGGCCATCTACTGTGTCCACCAAGGTGAATCGAACCCCCGATTTTAGCGTTGTAAATCCGAAGACTTAGCGATGTTCCAGCGAGGGACGCTATTCTTTGAACGCAGAATTTTTTTTCTGCCTTCTAATTTTAATAATATTTGACCTATCTAATCACTCACAACCACATAAGTTAATTTTCACATGCGAGATGCAAAACTACAACACATATACTGTGTATTACAGTAGCAAGCTGTAAGGTCTCATCTCACAGCTCGTTCTGATAGGGTTGAGGATATCACATATTTTTGACCCATAATCAGCTCTTGGTTCGTACACAATAATTGCGGCCACAGTTGACTCTCTTCACTACTTATATAGTTATACACTTCTAAAGCTGTTTTAATAATAATAATTAGTATTTCGTAATCATACCTTACTACTTACGTATTACTCACCAATTGGGTAAGTTAATTACACATTAGTAAGAGTTAGCAATAAGGAATACATCTATTCATCTTGTATACTCTGATATAAAGCATTAAAGAAATTCACTGTTTCTGCAGATAACGTACAATCATAACAATGTCAGCCATCTTATCATGCTACATCCACGCACTTGAAAACATGAGGCTGTTAATAGAAGATCAAAGTTCTGTTTAAAATGAAAGCATAGTTCATTTCACATCCATCATTCTTTTAACACTTACTCTCTTATGATTCCCGATCGAACTAATGGATCGACAGCTCATTCATAGCATATAATTGCAATTTCTCAACATGCCTAATGTATATGTTACCCACCATGAGATGTGGAACATAACCACTCTAATAATTCTGTTTCAGGTTCACAAATTTTGTAACATCAGGCTAGCATTTTTCATTGCCTGTTTCCTCAGATTATCAAACATAACTCAGCAAACACATGTCAGTTGAAGAGTACTCCTGAAACTGACTGCAAAGATCACTTCTGAGGCTCCAAATTAAATAATATTCTACATCTTCAATTCTGGCATCGACTAGCGCATATAGATTACTTTTCTAGGTTTTCAGAAGGAGACAATCTATATATTTGGCTGTTTTCTGCAGTATACAGCTTACCTCTCATTGCAGTGTATCCTGACACGACCAGTATTTTTGATGAATAGTACAAATCTCCACAGCCTTTCACAAATGTGTGTTCATTAAAGTCTAATCCTAACACTGCTTTGTGTTCTCCAATCTATGCATCGTGTATGTTTTATAGTAGTTCATGCTTGAGAGCCCTCGCGATCACGAGCTGCAATGAATTATAAGAGCCTATGTTTCTACAAATCTTGTCATTCCATTTCCCAGTCTGGTTGTTCAAATACCAAGGTTTTCAAGGGATATCTATCTTTGTTTTATTTCTTGGCTTTAACAGTGCCAAAGAAAAACCTGAATCTTTAGAACAGTTGCTCCCCAAACTATTTTTCATACAGTTTATTCACTGGCGGTAACAATACTTTTTTATTTGGTTCCAGTTCGCTACAACCAAATTAGGACATTAAAAATATGAGTAAGCTGTCAATGATTGGTTAGAAAGCCTATTTGCATTTTTAAATGGAGTGATGGGTGACGCCGTGCGTATGTAGTTGCCTAGCAGCTAGTCTTCTATGATCAATGAGTCTGTTTTATATAACTAAGGATGTATTTACTGTCAGTAGAGTTACATATAATGCCACATCTGATGTCATGTGGGCTTCAGCGAGAAGTTGTTGATAATCTAGAAGACCACCAATGTTATATTTTCCCACATCAGCACTGCAAGCTTCCTGATAACTTCCCCAGAATCAGACTTTAAGTATGATTATGTTGATTTCACTGTTCTGCCAGGATGAAACTGGCATCTCTGTCCAAGGGCAGAATTAATCTTCGTAATGATATTCTGTAGCTGTAGATATTGCACCATCCAAAATAAGAAACAGCTATTAAGTTGTTGTTTTTTTGTGCCAAATGAATATTCTTTCAGATAGTTATAAGTCTGTGATTCTTGACAAATTGGTTCAGGCTATATACAGCCCTCCATCAAATTGTTGGCTGTTTTCCCTTACTGCTTTATGTGCATGACAAATTGGATCAAATAGTCAATATTAATATTGTTTATATACCATTGTAGAACTGGTATCACCAAAGAAGTTGACTCTCCTTATTGAAAAGGTTAAATGGTTATAAAACTAATTAGGCTATATGAAGAATCATTATTGCATAGTTTATTTTCTAGCACCAGCTAGTCATGCTGCTTACCGCAAGCTTTTGTTACAGAAACATACTTTTCCTCCTTAGAAAGTGTAAAGCCGGAACGGTTATAACTCAGATTGTATGACCACTTCACTTGATTATGAAATGGGTAAGGTATGTGCTGTTCCTCAGCTGGCAATATCTCTGAACACACTTCCTCATGTCATGTTGTCAAAGTACCCATTTAGTGTTAGTGTTATGGTCGGTCATATCACAACAACCTAAACACCCCAAAGAACCTAATTGAAACCCAGTGTACTCAACTTCATTCAACTCGCATTTTTCAACTGAAAACGATGTTCTCAGTGAAAAACTGAGAATAGCAGCGATCCTAAACTGCTCAGCTATTTCAACCTCATGGCCAAATGTTCTTGAAGAACACTTATTATCGAGGTCTTAGCTTCCTCTTCTTGGCTTTTCTCTCACCAACCTTACCCTACTAATCAGTAACTTCTCTTCTTCTACATTCCCTCTATTCTATCTAACTAATAATATACTCAGCTGAATTACTGGTCTTTAACATATAAAGCTTTTTTCCCCCATTTTCTCTCCAGAGTCAGAGTAAACCAACAGATGCAGGGCAAAAACTACAAAAAAAGTTAATGGTTTTAGTACGTGTCTGTGTGCTTGTTAAAATAAAAATAAAAAGAACATCGTAAAGATAACATTTGATTTTCCGAGCAACACTAAATTCAATTAATGGAAATCTTGCACATAAAAATGAATAAACATAATTCTATTAGACCCGAGTTTGTTGATTCGGCGCCCTTGTTATATTGCATTACGAGAAAATAAAATGAAATTATTTCTACGTGACTTGTAGCTTTTCCACATAAAATGCATTATTTTTTAATTGATACTTGAATTCACAGCTTTGAAATGTTGAAATTATTTCATCACGATATGTTTTTAAAGAAATAGTTAAAATTTTAATATATATAAAAACCAGGGCGTTTCGATAACACAACGTTCCAAAAATGGCTTTCAGTTTGTTTGTTTTGAATTTCACGTAAAAATACACGAGGTTTATCTGCAATAGCCATTCCTAAGTTAGCAGTGTAAGAAAGAAGACAGTCATCACCACCCACTTGGGATACACTTTTACTAATGAGTAGTGGAACTGAGTGTAACATTACAAAGCCCCCATGGCTGAAAGGGCGTGCGTGTTTGGTGGGACGTGGATTCGAAAAACAACCCATACAATTTCACTATGTTTATTATTACTGATCGTTACGAAAAATAAAAAACGTTTTATTATATGAAAATTATAAGGAAGTCGCCTTTTTTGATTGTTAAATATAAGGTTTTATTAAGCACGTATGTATATACTCTTCAAAAAAAGAAACGCAAAAGGCAAAATTTTAGACATATTGTTAACAAGTTTATTCCGGGTAGTTCTGTATGACATGTGTGAAACTTTGCACATTCACTGCTGAACATCCAAAGTCTGCAAAGGCGAAGTCCACGCTCACTAGTTGAAGTTCAACGTCACTCAACGTCAATAACAAGTATGCCCCCCGTGAGTATCAATAACTGTTTGACATCTTCTGCCCATGGAAGCGATGAGATGACGAATCACATCCTGTGGAATGGCTATCCACTCAGCCTGCAAAGCTGCTGCAAACTGAGGTAGAGTCTGCGGTTGAGGTTGTCGCCGTCGGAGACGTCGGTCCAACTCGTCCCAAAGATGTTCGATGGGGTTTAAATCTGGTGATCTGGAGGGCCAGGGAAGAACGTTGATGTTGTGGTGTCTCAAGAAGAGCTGTGTGAGGACGGGCGTTGTCATGTTGAAAAACGTCGTTGACGTTCACCATGATGGGTTGCACATGGGGCCTAAGAATCTTGTCGACGGTTGCGTACGGTCTGATCGGAAATCCTACGCAGCCCTGGTATGGTTGAGGCAGTAGACGTCGCAGTGGTGGTCCTATCCCGAAGGTGACGTAACCGGATATAGCGATCTTGTGCGGGCGTGGTCATACGAGGTCTGCCAGATCGTGGACGGTCACAAGTTGATTCATGTTGTTGGTGGCGATTCCATAGCCTTGTGATGGTGCTTGGGTGGACATTCACAGCTCTGGCAACATCTGATCGAGATTCGCCTGCTTCCAAGCAACCAATGGCGTTGTTGCGTTGAGCTTCAGTCAGTCTTGGCGTAACTGTATTGCGTGTCGGTGGCTTAACACTGAGCTATGAAAACCGAGAATCCGTCACTTTTATAAGGGATTTTGCACATGTTGCACTTGCAGAACATGCAGATCTCTCAAACAAATGTATTGGACACGAATGCATTTTGGCGAAAAATCCGATTTTTTCCTCCGTTTTCAAAATGCACAACTTTTATTGTCATTTTGGTCTGACAATCAGTGCCTTAACACGTGTAACATCACATACTCTGAGCTTGTAACGTTATTACATATATTTCTCTTTAAAATAACAAAAATATCCCTTTTGCGTTTCTTTTTTTGAAGAGTACATATATATATACACACACATATATATATATAAGTTTCAAGTTATTTTGTAATAATTCGTAAGTATATTTAGATTTTTTCTCGGTAATTATCTTTATCCATTCAATCATTTACTTAGACTGATATGGCCTATATCAAATAAGGCTTAACACAGTGGTGTTGTTAACGAAACAAAACTTGATAAGGTCAAAGATAAAATCATTTACCTAAACCTACCTCACCTTGCCCACAATGAACCATTCTTTTCCTACCATACTTTAGCATCATAATTCAAACAAAGTACAAAATGTCAAAGCAAGCTATTCGCCCACTTAAAAAAGTTCGGTTTCTATTTGTAGAGAAAACTGTTCACAATCACCTTTTATCCTAGCAATGTATCACCAAGATAAAGGTTTATTAGTTTGTTTCGATCTCTATACAAATCCCTAAACTAGAAGCTAAATGGTTTTTACAGTTCAAAACAACGGAGGTAAGATTTTCAGGACATGTTTAGACCAATAGTATATTGCTTCTGGAAACAGAAATATAAGTAATTATGTCACACTATGGCAACCAAAGGTGAGAAACACTGATTGGCTAAAATGAATAAAAATCACACTTGTATTAAAATGAAAAACAAATTAGTGCTATCCTGTTCAATACTATAATGACTAATGGGCTACATGCGCCATATTAGTGTTACAGGACAATTCAGATAACTCACAAATATTAATGATTTCATTGGAAGCACACTGAAATCAACCCAAAATAAAAATTTTGATTTAGAAAAAATTAAATAAATAAAACTTTTTTATTGAATAAATGTCAGCTCTAAAGCTGTTTTTTTGTATATATAGAAAAATGAATACAGATTTATTTTCTATATTCCTTAAATTCAAAGGCGCTATTTTGTCCTTCAGACAGGTTGCACCCATCCTGGCTTAAAAGAGTTAAACATAAAGGACAAGTTGAATAAACTCAAAATGGTATGATGACAAAGGAAACAGATATCAATGAAAACAATAATAACCAAATACTCGTTTGTTTGTTTGTTTGTAGTTAACCACAAAGCTATACAATGGACTATCTGTACTCTGCCTGTACGGGAATCGAAAACCAGTTTCTTGCGTTTTAAGCACAAAGATGAAAACATTGGATAGGCTTATTCAACTGCTCATACTTTAACTTTCACCATTATGATGATATATTTAGAAGACCATCCCTTCTTTTTTACTTCTCCACCTAATTTAATCTAATAGCTCTTACCAACACTATCGTTTCTACTAGCTGAGCCAACCAAAATAAAGAAGAAACCTGAACTGTGACAAGTCTGCCTTTCTACATGACTACCTAGTTGTTAGATTCACAAGGCTAACATGCTAACTACTAAGGCCAGATTAACCAATGAGGAAGCAAAAACAGTTCAAGAAATACAGGAAATTTAGAAGGACGTTGATAACGGTATGAGCATATCAAGGTGAGAAGTTTGTTTTTGCCTTATATTTCTTGTACATTGCTGCTGCTCACCCTGGGCGATTCTCTAGAGTTTAGACGGAATTCTCAACAAATGACTCCATATCTTGGCCGAAGAAGGTCGAAACGTTGTTCGCTCTTCTATGTAAAATATTTTCTCAACCCAAACGAGCCGTTTTTGCATATATAAAAGGCTTCACAGTTGGTGCAGAAAGAAAAATATGAAATTCATCCATGTAGCTAGAGACCACGATTTTAACTCAAATTAGCTCCAGATAATTTGCTTTCCTCTTTATTCTCAGTTTTTGTTTAAGGTAAACCATGTACTTGGAAAAATAATATTATAACCCAATAAACTAGAGTTAAGTTAATGGCGCCAGCAATGATTGCCAGCATCTTTTGCAAATAACTCACAATATGTAGAATATAATTTTATTGTGTAAAAACAGTCTATCCATCATAGAAGATGTTTGTTTTCTCAAACAGTTGAAGAGATCTTCCCCTAACTTATCATGTTCAACTTTCGTATAGTCGCCATAATATTCTCTTTGCTGCTTGTGATTCGTGGTTATGGGCATTATGGAAGCCAAAGAGAACTTGTTGTTGCTGTTTGTTATTAAACACACAGCTACACTGTGCTACTGCCATGGAAAAGGCAAATAGAACTTGAACTTATTAGTTAGGATAAATGGACACTCAAACTACTATCGTAAATTTGTTGAAGCATTGGATGTTTAGCATAGAGATAATTTTACATACAGATTGGTCAGATGTATTTTGCTTCTAACTATCTGAAACATGTTTCAAACTCTAGTAACTTCAAGAACTTGTCTATTCATTTTCACAATATCGACAAGATGACTTCGTCGTGGCATTGTATTGTAGCCTTAATGGTTTTATAATATATTTCTCATTGTCTGAATGGGTACTTCAAAACAAACAGCAGTAGATCCTTTAATAATTGAATTATCAGGCATGGTAGTGGTTCTATTGAGTTGTCTGGTGGTTTATAATATCAATAAGCCATTGGTATTCATTTAAGCATCATATTAAATTTAGAATATTACGCAATAGCCCACTGACTAGTTTTAATGTGGAATTTACCTCTGTCATCCTAATAGACATGCGCTAATGTGAACTATAAATCATACATTCACAATGAAGTTTCATATTGTAAGAATAACACTATTCACTTGAAATGAATACGTCATACGTTTTTGATTTTATTTGATTTGTTCGCTAGAAGAGTTTTACGCTGGCTAAAAAAACAAGCTTTATTCCTTTCAACAAATGGACAGTTCGATGAGCAGTTTAGGTAGCAGGTTGCCGGCCCTAAATTGGAGCTACAGACGACAAGGATGCAACTGTCTGGCAGCAGCCATTTTTGTGTTTCATTTTGTTGTTATTTATTATAGTGTATTTTTAAATAACATCACGAATCCAATGAAAAATAATACTTAGTGCATCATACTCTGTGTTTTGTTTTTGTTTTTAACTTCGCGCAAAACTACACGAGGGCTATCTGCGCTAGCCGTCCCTAATTTAACAGTGTAAGTCCAGAGGGAAGGCAGCTAGTCATCACCTCTAACTCTTGGGCCACTCTTTATTAACAAATAGTGGGATTGACCGTAACATTATAACGACCACACGACTGAAAAAGCGAGCATGTTTGATGTGACGGGAATTCGAACCATCGACCCTCAGATTACGAGTCGAACGCCTTAACCCACCTGGCCATTCCGGGCCATACTCTGTGTATTGTTGTGAATTATCTACTCCAGTCTCTAGTAATGACAAAAAATAGATAAATCAATAAAGCATATAACTAAAGTAATTCTGTATTTTCATATTCCTTTCCTTTAGTACTTACACTTCCGAAAAATATTCCTAATATGATGATTGTTTGTTTGTTTTGAAATTTGCGCAAAGCTACACGAGGACTATCTGCAATAGCTGCCTCTAATTTTGCACCACCAACTCTTGGGCTACTTTTTTACCAACGAATAGTGGGATTGACCATAACATTATAACGCCGTCACGGCTGAAAGGGCGAGCATGTTTGGTGTGACGGAGACTCGAACCCTCGACCATCAGGTTATGAGTCAAGCGCCCTAACCACCTAGACTTGCCGAGCCGATATAATGATGGTTAATATTAAATGTTAAGCCTATTATTACATTAGTATTATTCCCAAAATATTTAAAAGAGTTAATAAGAATATAATTTCAACTTTAAAAATACAAAAAATTTCAAAGGCTTATCTTTTCCGCTTCGTTACTTTCACAAAATACTCAAAACTAAAAATTCGACATGTTCTCAGAATTTCTAGATACCTTCTAATGGAAGAAATGTACAATTTTAATCTGTTATGCAAAGTATAAATAAGATTTTTTGTTGTTCTAATTACCAGTAACTATTAGACACTTACCTTGGTAAGTCATACATTTTAGTATTTGATACAAGAATCGTAAACTTCCATTTGTTGTACCTATTGTAATAATTGCATATTATTACTTTTTCTTTAAAGAGTTCCAAAATTTGTTGCTTTCCCAACAACTGCTGAACGTGTACCACAGGGTTTAAGAAAATATGCAAGAGAAAAGATCACAATTTGGGAAATGAAAGTTATAAGAGGTTAGATATACCATTGTGTAATTTTGCTCTAAATCAAATAAACAATCCCAGTAAGTGGTCTATTTTTGTTACTGCCAGCCACCATTTTCCTAAATATGACAAATATGATTAAATTCTAACTTTATATACTCGTATGGGTAGAAACAGGAAACATGACAAGAATGTTTACTGGCATTCAGTGGTGTTAAAATTAGTCTTGAGTTATTTCAAGAGAAAATGATGTCATACGTGAAACACGTTCTTGTGTATATAGTTTCCCAGTTAACATTATTTGGTTTTCCATGTATTATGAACTAAAGTATTTAACCAAATATATGTTAGAGTACTAACGAGTAATCACAGGCATACCGTGGTGCCACTGGAGATCGTTTGAACAGTTATTCATTATAGTGGAAAACTGCTTCTCATGTCCCCCAGGAATACGTCAATGGAACCTCCTGAAGAGATCAGGTAGATACGATATTTCTGCCATATGCTAGAGCAAAATTTGGCATTAACTTTATGTTACAGGATGACAATGCCAACAGTTCGCGTATTTTATAGGATTATCCTAACGTTACAAGATACAATATCGCCATGGCCAGCAAAGTCTCCATGTTGTAATCCCGTTGAGAATTATTACGCAAAACTGAGCCATAAAATTTCGAACCACCTCCTTAAAGTAGCTCAATTGTAGCTGAGTTGCAGCCCCTTCTAGTGACAAGTTCAGACGAAATAACAAGGAGAAACAGCAAGGTACTGAATGCTTAATATGAGCTGATTTAAAGTTACAGACGCTATTTATAAATCATTTGACGTGATATTGTTGTCATTATATATCTTTTGGTAAGGTTTTGTTGTGATACGTGAGATGTTGAATTACACATCTTTCTACAGGTGTCTCATAAAATTGTAAACAAATATAATAAACAAAAATAAACAATTTTATTATATTTGTTGTAAAATTCTTATTAACTGTATAAGTGTAGCTATCATTTTGGCCACGAATTTTGATTTTACTCTTTTACGTTGCACGCTGAATCTTTTTTTTTTTTGGCCTTTTTTCAACCGAAGATGTTTTTGATTAGATATCATGTCATTTTGTCAATGCACACCAATAAACCACACTAAATAAGAAGGCGACAGTCGATAATAACGAGACTTAGTTTTCAGATCACAACTTTAATTTTCAGAACAGATCATCACTTTACAGAACCAATTACACTATGCAACAAAATTTTTACTTTTTTTTTGTTCCTGGGCAGAAAATATTATTTCCCAGTTGCTTATGCCTAAAGTAAATGGAAAATACCTGTTTTTCTCTTCAAACTATGCTTTTGTGACCTGGGTAATGACATTTTTCAAATTTACCCATTTTCCAGAACATTCAAGGTAGATTCAGTGCTGAGTAGCTGATAGAGAATTTTCTCTAACTTACAAGAATTTTCAAGAACTTTCTAGAATGTTGTAGAACTTACGAGAATTTTTAAAAACCTTTTAGAATTTTCTAGAACTTTCCATAGTAATATATATACAGGGGCTCACCACTCTCCACTTCAGTTTAATTCTAGCTGCCTGAGTGAAAACATAGACCTATCAGAGATGGCATCAAGAAGCTGCAAGCATTTTATAGACGCATTCTGCTATGTATGTGGCCAATTTATCAAGGGAAGAGCGAAAAAGTACTCTGTGACAACATGTGTTAAAATGTGTGAAGCATACAAGGCATCTTTTGGCATGCCTGTCGGAGATGAAGACAAACCATGGGCACCTCAATTTACCTACGAGCACTCCAAAAAAACAAAAACTCTCTAAAAGGTAAGACGGACAATTTTTGCTCACTTGAATAGTAAGAGTTTATATTATACAAATTTTAGACCTTCTAAAATTTAAATATCTTTTAATCTATTTTTTAATTTTCAATAGAAAAGAAAAAAATATCCCATACAAAATATTTTGCATGAACCTCTTACCTATCAATTGTGGATGAAATAAATTTATTCTTTATGTTTGTTTGTATATTATTTGTTTCGAATTTCGCGCAAAGCTACTCGAGAGCTATGTGCGCTAACCGTCCCTAATTTAGCAGTGTAAAACTAGAGAGAAGGCAGCTAGTCATCACCACCCACCGCCAACTCTTGGGCTACTCTTTTACCAACGAGTGACCGTTGGATTGACCGTCACATTATAATGCCCCCACGGCTGAAAGGGCGAGCATGTTTGGTGCGACCGGGATTTGAACCCGCGACCCTCGGAATACGAGTCGAACGCCTTAACACACTTGGCCATCCCGGACCCTTTATTTTTCATAATAACAATTTTATTTTGCTCTTTTGCAGGATGGTAAAGAAGGTAAAAGAGAGTCATGAAGTTTGCTATTTTAAGAATTTAGCGTGAACCAACTGATCACACAATCAATTGCTACTTCTGCATGGTGGACCCTTCAAACGTCGGGCTGGCAAGAATGCATCTGCTATTATGTATTCGGACCTTTCATCATCTGTCGCCCCAGTGCCACACTGCTCTGAGCTTCCTGTACTCACTCCGCCACAGAGAAAGCAGCCATCCTCAGAACAGAGCAGGAAATCAGAAGAAGAGGTAGACGTTGAAGATCCAGATTACAATTTCATAGGTGCAACTGGTGAGAAAAACTCATACTACCCCAACCAAAGTGTCCTCAATGATTTAATCAGAGATCTCGGTCTAACAAAGTCGAATGCCGAACTCTTGACATTTAGGCTCAAGAGTGGGATTTATTAGATGAAAGTGTGCAAGTCGCAAGTCGGAGGAAGCATCTCCGACATTTTTCAAGCTTCTTCACTCGTCAAGACGGGCTCTGCTTCTGCCACAATGTATCCAGTCTATGCGAGGCAATTGGAATTGCTTGTAACCCGAACGAGTGGCGCCTCTTTATTGCTAGCTCATCCAGAAGTCTCAAAGTTGTGCTGCTCCATAACGGGAATAAGTATCCGTCTCTTCCTTTGGTTCATTCGTTGCACCTCAAAGAGAAATACAACAGCGTCAAGACCTTGCTAGAAGCTTTGAAGCATGATGAGTATGGCTGGGAGGTCATCGGAGACTTTAAAATAGTGGCATTCCTGATGGGTCTTCAAGGAGGCTTTACCAAGTTTCTCTATTATCTTTGCCTTTGGGACAGCAGGGACACCGTAGCGCACTACAACAGGAAGCACTGGCCACAACGGACCGAGTTATCTGTGGGGAGGCACAATGTCAAGTCTGAGCTATTAGTGGACCTCCAGAAGGTGTTGTTCTCACTATTGCACATAAATTTGGGTCTCATGAAACAACTTGTCACAGCTCTTGATAAGGAGTATGCAGCCTTCAAGTATCTTCAAGATTTCTTCCCTAAGCTGTCTGAGACAAGGATCAATCCTGGTGTTTTCGTTGGACCACAAATAAAGAAGATCCTGGAGTGCACAGTATTCCCCAAGAAATCCAGTAGGAAAGAAAAAACGCTTTTGACAGCTTTGTAACAGTGGTTCGGGGCTTCTTGGGCAATCACAAGGACAAAAATTATGTGGAACTGGTTGAGGCTCTGGTGAAGAACTATGGTAAAATGGGCTGCAGGATGTCCCTGAAACTCCATATCCTTGATGCTCATCTTGATAAATTCAAGGAGAACATGGGAGCATACTCAGAGGAGCAAGGCGAGCACTTCCATCAAGATATATTGGACTTTGATCGTCGCTACCAAGGAGCGTATAACAAAAACATGATGGGAGACTGTCAAAATCACGTGAAAGTGATTTACATTACAATAGCAAATCTCGGAAAACTACTCAATTCTAAACATTTTATAAAACTTTAGTATAAATACATATAAATCTTGATTCATATGTTGTTTTGTTCAGACCTTATGTAAATGAAAATGTGCAAATTTGCCCGTTTTTACATATATAAAGACAAATTTCTAAATTTCATTATCCAGGTCACAAAAGTAAAGTTTGAAGAGAATAATGGCCATTTTCTGTACTTTTACAACATAAGCAATTAAGAAATAACACATAGTATCCAGGAATAAAATTTGTGTTCCATATTGTTATATCGTTAAAGTAAATGGTGGTAGTATTTTTTCTCTATAAAACAGCCTTAATAGATTTCTTTATTATAACTCCATGGAATTCAGATTTACAATTTCTTGTCATCATTTCTATGGAAGTGGTTCAACCGTATCAAGCACCATTATTCATGTCATTTATTTAAGCTAATGCCATGTGACTCGAAGCGTTCTTTAATTAAGATAGTTTTATGAAATTTATCGAATTTGTGCTGAAAAGATGGCAATCAATAATAATCGCGTATTTGTTTGATTATACTTAAAACTTGTTCTGAAAACTGCTAATCTCGTATGTTTCACTTGAACAATACGTATGTATCTGCACGTTCTATCACTTTATAGATTTCCTGCTATAAATTAGCATTCTTTAAACTGAATGATAAAAAATTAAAACCGGTCCACTTTTTACTCTTGGATGAAACTAGTAAACATGTTAGACCGACAGCTCATCCAACTTTGTTCGTAGGTGTGCGCAAAACGTTTCATTACAATTGAGTTATATGAGCTATATTTACACCAAATTAGACTCTCAATTGCAGGTTGTACCAAATTTGTAAAAAGAAAATTATAAAATTAAGTATGTTTTCTATCGAATAAAGTTTCCATAATTTTGGTGAGAAGAAATTAAAAAGAAGGAAACTTGATCAAAATTGGAGATGTTATATCTCGTTAATTTCTTAATGTATGGTCTTGAAATTTGGTGTGCAAAGTATATTCACTGAAAATGTTTGGTAGTCTGAACTACAGAATGTGGGCAATCGCACCTGTTCAGTGTGTTCTGCAGGTTATTTTTTGATCGAAAGACACACTGCTATGTGGCTTGATTTTATTTGTTACAAAATGTACACACAATTTTGCAAAGACTGTACTAACATGAAATTAAACTCTGAATTATGTTGTAAATAAAATAAAGTGGCATTTTGTAGACAAGAACTGATGCTACTGATTCGAAAACCGAGATTTGAAATTCTGAAGTCATAAACAGTACACAGCATACAAAACAAATAGGAAGACCTGAGCATGAAAAAAAAAACTGGCGACCGTTGCGGTTTAAAGAAGTTTGACTAATCAAATACTGAAAATACTTAATATAAAAAAGTTAAAAGATAACTTTTCTAGGCTCTCATTACTCCAAGAGAAAATACGCATGTTTTATGTAAATATGATATAGTTTCATTCCATATAAATATATTAACGACTTTTGCTATAAACGTAAACTTATGTTTTAAATCCCACGAATGTAAACCTGTATAAAAATTTCAAAAAAAAGAAACTTCACTAGGTCACTATACGTTTTTATCATTTTAATTAAATGTTTAATGCGCCTGTGCGACATCAGAAAGAAAGCTAATTAAAATGGTATATTACATCGTTTAGATGGAAAAAAGCGTATGTTTTCTTATAGCAAAGCCACAACAAAGCTAATTAAAATGGTATATTACTTCTTTTAGATGGAAAAAAGCGTGTGTTTTCTTATAGCAAAGCCACAACAAAGCTAATTAAAATGGTATATCACTTCTTTTAGATGGAAAAAAGCGTGTGTTTTCTTATAGCAAAGCCACAACAAAGCTAATTAAAATGGTATATTACTTCTTTTAGATGGAAAAAAGCGTGTGTTTTCTTATAGCAAAGCCACAACAAAGCTAATTAAAATGGTATATTACATCTTTTAAATGGAAAAAAGCGTGTGTTTTCATATAGCAAAGCCACAATAAAGCTAATTAAAATGGTATATTACATCTTTTAAATGGAAAAAAGCGTGTGTTTTCTTATAGCAAAGCCACAACAAAGCTAATTAAAATGGTATATTACATCTTTTAAATGGAAAAAAAGCGTGTGTTTTCATATAGCAAAGCCACAATAAAGTTAATTAAAATGGTATATTACATCTTTTAAATGGAAAAAAGCGTGTGTTTTCTTACAGCAAAGCCACATCGTGTTATCTGCTGAGTCCACTGAGGGGAATCGAACCCCTGATTTTAGCGTTGTAAATCCATAGACTTACCAGCGTGGGGCACATCGAGGTAAGGAAACTTGGCTTTAAAGAGAATAGATATTATTTGTGAGACATATAAACGTTTAAGTTATTGTCAACAGGTGTTTTACTATATTTATGGAATAATTTAAACATAACTCATGGTTGCAAATGCCAAAAACAAACAAACAGGTGTTTAAATTCCAACTTTGGACCATCGTTGCAAATTGGGAAAATTTTTGGTTTATAATTCTTTCGTGACGATCATTTCTGGCTGTTACGAAATCCTTAGCTTTTGCCGTACATTCATTCTCCATGTGGTGCTTGAAAATTCGTGACTGAACTTACACTCTGGACTTAAAGCGGTATGCTTGTTTTTACGCCCATCAACGAAGCGTATAGTTGATGCACCATGTTCCTTACTAAGAAACAAACGTAACTGTAAACAACAAAGGAATGCTGTGCATGTGGAATTCTATCTTTCACAGAAATACTACTGGGGTTTGAAAACAAACAACTCATTTGTAGAAATCTTGGTTAGAGCATGTATTTAAAACGTGACATTTGGTTGTGATATACGACAGATCAAATTATTCCCCAGTTGTAGTCATAAGCCACAGATAAAGAAAAAACCTTACTCAGTTTTTGTTCACAAGATTACAATGTTTTAAAAAAAATAACTTTAAAAAGTACAGTTGCATCACAATCCTATTTTCTAACGCTTTTGTTTTTCAAAATAATTCATAATTTAGTGTAAAGATGGTAATGTACTGCTTCCACTGAATAACATTAATTTAAATGTATGTTCTAATATCAGAATTACGATTTTTGTACGTAAATTGCTATTAACGTTATATACCTATGCTTTCTGGATAAAAGAATACAATGGCCGTCAACTCCAGCCATTTATTGCCAAACTTTTCAGACCTGGCATATCAGAATATGCGCTCGACTCGTAATCTGAAAGTTGCGGGTTCGAATCCCCGTCACAGCAAACATGCTCGACCTTTAAACCGTGGGGGCATTATAATATTACGATCAATCCCATTATTTGTTGGTAAAAGAGAAGCCCAAGAGTAGATGGTGGGTGGCGATGACTAGCTGCCTTCCCTCTAGTTTTATACTGCTAAATTAGGGACGGCTAGCGCAGATAACCCTCATGTAGCTTTACGCGAAATTCAAACCAAACTTTTCAGACAATACAAACATAGGTTCGTATTTACATTTCAATAAAAACGTTTTGTTAATAACTTAAACTTTATGGTAACTTTACCTTAGTTTAATTTTTGGACGTGTGCAATTTTTATTTAAATTAATATAAACAACTAATGTAATTACTGTGTTCCTACTCTTGAAAATTTACCACATCCTAATGGGTTCTTGCAGTTTTTAAAGTAACAAGTTTTATATTTATTTACTGTTTGAAATATTTCATTTGTCTGTTTCTTGATCATCCTTATGTGCACTTTGTTATATTGAAGGACTGTTTTCGAACCTGGATAGGTAGTTTCCAGTAGCTTAGTATAGCGCCATCTCATGACTACATGTGCAAGTTATTTTTCATTTTTGAAATTGTTATATGAGAACATTAAGTCGTAGCACATTTTGTTTATAATACAATGAGATTTATAGATATAATTTTTCCATGCTTTCCTTATTTATAGCTAAGTTAGAAGTTCATGAAGTATAAAAGTTAGAATTAGTTGAAGATTGGTTTTTGCTTACCTTGAGGTTTTCTACAAGAAAATATTTTAATTTATAAAAGTAGAAACATTTATGATAAAGGAAGACGAAGCTGAAAACAAGTATAATTTCCTCTTTTTTCTAGCACTTGTTCTTCTCTTTCTTTTTAAAGTTTTGTAAATTAATTGTTTATTCACATGTGATGTTAAATTCCAAAGCGAGTTTTGATGACTCTATATTCGAATCATTTAAGTTATGATTTTGTAACATTGCATCTTCTGGTGTCAACTATAATTCTAAGATGTATTCTGAAGGTTCTGCAGTCGTTAGAAAAGAACATTTTTACAAGCATGATTGAAACAATGTCTATTAATTTTGAAAGAGTATTTTGATGAGACTTAGCGAAAGAGTACAACTTCTATTTAAGAGAGCAGTTATATACATTTGATTTTTCTTCACTAGAAGTTCTTTCTCAACCAAGATCAAACTTATCGCTGCATTTCTGGAAGCCCAGTAAGTGTACAAATGAAATATCCAACTATACGACAAACAGGGCTTTGTTAGGTTTCGTTTATGCATCAAATGCAAACTTAGCTCACACTTAACGAATTTTCAATCAATCTTTATCGCTTGGCATTATTCTGAAACTGGTGATATTATTTGTTGGAACTTGTTTGATTTGGCTTGTTTTGAATTTCGCCCAAAGTTACTCGAGGGCTATCTGCACTAGCCGTCCCCACCGCCAAATCTTGGGCTACTCTTTTACTAACGAATAGTGGGATTGACCGTCACATTATAATGCCTCCACGGCTGAAAGGGCGAGTACATTTGGTATAACTGGGATTCGAACCCGCGACCCTTAGATTAAGAGTCGGAAGCCTTAACCACATGGTCGTTCCGGGACTTTAAATTCAATCTACAATTTTATTTTTTCCTTGTTATAATATTTTAGGAATACTTTAAAACTCGTGTGTATGTGTATTTATCTTATAACAAAGTCACAATGGTCTATTTGTTGTGTCCACCCAGGGGAATCAAACTTTTAATTTTAACGTTGTAAATCCGAAGACTTACCGCTGTCCCATGTCATGATGATATTGGAGAACATTCCTGTCAGTTTTAAGTTACTTGTTTTTAGCTTAGCTCATTCGTAATCGTTTATAATGTTTGATCAGTCACTACTAGATATTGTGCATCATCAGTGTCCTTAACGTGGGTTTATATGTACTGATTATAGGTGGAACCATAAGACGATTTCCTGAGAAATTGTGACAAGAATGCTGATTACAGCATGAGACGTATTTAACAAATATTTTGTTACAAACACGTCGTCTAAAAAAATCTAGCAGAATCTGAAAACACCCTTTTCTTAGTGTCATTTTACAGCAGAGAAGTGTCTCCGCACAAAGCATTCAGTTATTAATCAATGTCACGGGCGAGCCTTTTAAGCAATTTAAGGTTGGAGAACCCACCCTTTCGAAATATTCTGGAGATGTAACCGCAGAAGAACGTACACACTTTTTGTTTTTCAAATATTTTAGTTGAATAACTAGACAATAAATGGGAACACTGATCACAAATGTTCATTTTTCGATACAGAGAAATCAAGTAAAATAGGCAAGAAACCTAGATAATTTCCCCATAAAATATTATTTCCACTGTGAGCACAACGTATAAAACAGTTGCTGTAAAACGTTGCAAACAGTTATGCTTCTATTATAACTTAGATCCAATTTGTTAATTTAAAATAAAAATATTCAAAGGGACAATACAGCTTCTTAGCAAAACTTTCAGGCCCGGCATGGCCAGGTGAGTTAAGGCATTCGACTCGTAATCCGAGGGTTGCGGTTTCGAATCCCAGTCGCACCAAACATGCTCATCCTTTCAGCCGTGGGGGCGTTATAATGGTGTGGTCAATCTCATTATTCGTTGGTAAAAAAAGTAGCCCAAGAGTTGGCGGTGGGTGGTGATGACTAGCTGCCTTTCCTCTAGTCTTACACTGCTAAATTAGGTACAGCTAGCTCAGATAGCCTTCGTGTAGCTTTGTGCGAAATAAAAAAAAAGCAGAAATTTCTGCTGTATATGTGTACGTAGGCATACACATGACATGTTATTTAGTATACATTCTTAGAAGTTCTTAATAATTATTGCAAATGGTATATACATGTGATAAACTCAGAAACATTATACAAGAGCTTGCAAATGTACAGTTTTATTAGTCAACATATTCTGGATCAATTCTTTGAGAGAACTGTTTTAAAACCTATGTTATACAGAAAATAAAATATATGGTAACTGTTTGTATTTGAGACCCACAACTGAGATATGTAAATTAAAAAGTTTGTTCGGCTTGTTCCTAAATTCGCGAAAACTACACGAGGCTTATCTGCTAACTAACACCGTCAACTCTTGGGCTTTTCCTTTACCATCAAATAGTGGGACAGTCCCCACCGCTTAAGGAGCAAGCATTTTCGATGACCGGGGTTTGAATTCGAGATTCTCAAATTGTGAGTCGAGCGCCTCAGCCACCAGGACGAACTAGAAACGAAATACTCTATTTTGTCATAGCTTCGGTAGCATAGGAAGTTAATATTAATCAAACAACTGCACAATTATAATTGTCCATGTACAAATTAAATACTTTTACTAACACAAGAAATAAACAAATTCATAGAACTATGAATGACAGCCTAAATATATCTTTGTGGCTAAGGTGCGCGTGGCTCGCTTTTAATTTTGCAATCATTATTTTATTTATTAAGTGAGACTCATAAACAGAGGTTGATTACAATAGATTCTGCCTCCACTGTGTGAATGTTCAATATGCTGAAACTCATTCTACAATTTCTACTCCTAAACTTGTTTCCTAGTTTTATTCGTCTATCCTGCATATGTGTCTCTATATGTTTTTGGCCCAGTCGTTTGGAAAAAAATTATCCACAGTACAAAAACCAGTTGTATCTATGTGGATTTTTATTTTACCTTCAGATGCTGATAACGTGATTGCTCCTTAACGGATTAATAACCGTGTAATGTAATTTACTCATGTTTATTATAACTTTTTGTTAATAAGATATTTCAAACTTCTAACAGTATTTTTAAAGCAATGGATTATCTAATCGTATTTAAGGATTTAAAAGCAAAATATTTTTGTTATTAACCATTAATTGTTCAGATAAGGCTTATCGTTTTCACCACTAAAACTGAGGTTATTTTAAAATGTGATTCAAAGTGTGCCCTTGAAGTTTCACCTTGAAAAATTGTTCTGCTGATCTTCAAAGGCAACAGAAAAGTCCAATAAAGTCCAATATAGACTAAAGGTGTTTTGTCCAGCATCGCAAATACGAATGATTCTCTCAAATGTTATGTTATTGATTAAAGAAGCTCCACTTATGCAACATCTCAAACTAAAATTAAACCAATATAAAGGAGCATCTTTATACCTGTATTAATTAATAACCTAACATTTAATTACAATTTCTCCTATAATCTCGTACCCGTTTATACTCTCGTCCCTAAGAAATGCAGTTGCAAAACTTCTCTTTGTGAACCTGGAGATGACCAAAGAAGGTCGAAATGTTGTTTTGTACTTCATTTTAATTAAAGTTTCAATATTCATACCAGCCGTTCTGAGAATACTAATCCCACTATCCGTTGATAAAAGAGTAGCCCAAGAGTTGGCGGTGGATGCTGAGGACTAGCTGCCTCCCTTCTAGTCTTACACTGCTAAATTAAGGACGGTTAGCGTAGGTAGTCCTCGTGTAGCTTTGCAAGAAATTCAAAACAAACAAACTTATGGATTAAATAATTATACAAAAATTCATGTCCTTCATATCTCTTTGCTATTTCGTTAAACGAATACCCCTCTCGGAAGTGGCTGTGGCGTAATTATCCAGACATAATTTTCACGTGATCCTACGGTCCAATCCAATGGTCAAAACTACGCAGTTAGCTAAATACACAGGTGTTAAATAAGTCGTCCGTGTTTTCATGGAACTCTTCGGTTTGTTTATAGTTTGAATTTCACGCAAAGCTACACAAGGGCTATCTGCGCTAGCCGTCCCTAATTTAGCAGTGTAAGGCTAGAGGGAAGCCAACTCTTGGACTACTCTTTTACCAATAAATAGTTGGACTGACCGTAACATTACAACGTCCCCACGGCTGAAAGGGCGAGCATGTTTGTTGTGACGGAGATTCGATCCTGCTAACCTCAGATTACGAGTCGAGTGCCTTAACCACTTGGCCATGTTGAGTCAGTGACACGTCACATTGGTGTATAAAATCTTGAACTTTATAAAATTATAACTAATCTTTCGTATGCGTCTTAAGTTGACATACGAGTTACATGTCTAGTCATAACTAAACTTCATATTCTTTCTTCGGATTAGTCATCAATTGTTTAAGGAATACTTGAATAGTAAATTTTAAGCTATATTGTTCATTTTTTCGTCTTCGTTTACTATAAATAGAGGATGAAAATTAGAGAAAAAAAATGTAAATTTACGGACTGTTACACCATTATCACATTCAATAAATATTTGTATTAGTCTGCAGAAGTATACGAGCAATCCCTGCTAGTACAGTCGTATGTCTACAGATTTACAACACTATAATTAGCGGTTCGATTCTCCTCCGTGGGCTCAGCAGATAGCCCGATGTGGCTTTAGAAAACCACGCACACGGTATGCGAGTAGGTTACAAAGGAAGTTTCAACCATTTCCGACTAATTTTTAACATATACTCAATTATTGTAGTCTCATACTTAACTGTATACATATCAGACCTTAAATACTCTCTCTCGGAAGTGGCTGTGACGTAATTATTCAGATATAATTTTCACGTAATACTACTGTGCAATCCAATGGTCAAAACTACAGGTTTTCTAAATGCACAGGTGTTAAATAAGTCATCCGTATTTTCATGGAACTCTTTGAGAGAAGGCGTTTGGAATACTGCAGATGGAAGGTGTGGGAGTTCATGCCCCCTGTTGAGACAATTTAGACAGACTGGTCAAACATTAAACAGACAGGCATCGTCTCAAGAAACTCGCTACACAGTATTTGAGAAACTAGTTCTTGACTTTGCCTCCAAGGGCAGAAAAATTGACTGGGTTATTCCATCAGCTGACACATCGTAACCATACAACATAAAGACTTCAGAGAGGGAAGAAAATGACCGGTGAATCTCGTCTTTGCAAACATTTTTAAGATGGTGCAACCACACACAAGCTTAGGTGAGCGACATTTCTTTAAAGATGTTGCAAACATTTACAAGCTTAGGTGAGCAAGATTTCTTTTAAGATGGTGCAACCACATCTGTCATGAAGTCCTCAGACGAGAACAGATTCTCGTTACACAGAATTGATGACGAGCCTCTGTATGGTAAAACACAAAAAAAACTCAGTTTTATTTCCATGAGAGTTTGTTTGTAATTAAGCATCAAACTGGGGGGAGGGATATATTTCTAAGAGGCGAAGTCATCACAGAGGAAACATTATGATGTTGGGAAGAATTTATGGCTACCATAGGACCCCATTCATTTAATAGATGATAATCTCACTGGTGAACAACACAGAGCTGAAATCTCTGCTCCTCATACATCAATAGCTCCAGATCTTTCATAGAAAATGTGGTACAACAATTCATCTAACTCAACAACATTGGTGATCTGCTATGGCTAACTAATTAATTCTTATGTCCCAGATGGAATATCTGTGAGATCATCTGGACAGAAGAATAAGGAAGCGATAAAACCCATCAACCAATAGAAAAGAGATGAGGCAAGCCATCTCGGAAGAATGGAGACGAGTTCCTGATGACAACATTTACTGGCTAACGTGAAGACACGTTTAGTGGTATGGATTAAAGCACAGGGTATTCACATATAAAATTAGTCTCAATTCTTTAGTAAAATTACGTGTGAAAATGTGTGTTAATTGTGAATCTATGGGATTTACAGTAATCGTTTAAACTAGTAAGTCATCCACAGATTTCCTAACAATGTATTTACCATTGATTTGTTTCTATCAAATATATAGTTTTTAAATAGACTTTTTGTTTTGTTGTCAAAATATGCCAACTTTATCTTTGCTATACTTTCTTCTGTGCGTCATAATAGCTTTAGTTAGTTTTAAAGTCCTCAGTTTTCTATGTATGTTGTAAATCAGCTGGTTTACAGATTTTCAACTAACGTATAACGTAAAGAAAAACAACAAGAAGAAATTCTAACTGTAATTTGTGTGATTCATTTTAAACATGAAACACACAACAAACACACATATTCATTAACCAGTTTTCCATATTCGCTATTTAGTTGGATGTTAACACACTAAGCCCAGTAGATTTCAAAACTAAAAAATTAAATATGATATTTACTCATTAAAAAAGCACTAGTTTTGTCAGTATGAAAGCCACAGGTTTCCGGAAAACTGATTGTTTTTGAATTTCGCGCAAAGCTACACAAGGGTTATCTGCGCTAGCCGTCCCTAATTTAGCAGTGTAAGATTAGAGGGAAGGCATCTAGTCATCACCACCCATCACCAACTCTTGGTCTGCTCTTTTACCAACAAATACTAGGATTGACCGTAACATTAGAACGCACATACGGCTTAAAGGGCGAGCATGTTTAGAATGATGGGGATTCAAACACGCGATCCTCAGATTATGAGTCGAGTGCTTTAACCACCTGGCCATGCCGGGACTGTGCAAAGACATTCAATAAGTTATCTGCATTCTGTCCACCTTGGGGAATTGAACTTTTAGTGTCATAAATCTTGTCGTCTCATCATGAAATCGTAAAAAAAAATCTCCGTTCAAATATTCACTATCTGGGCACACAAGATGGTGGTATTTATGAATAAAAACCAGAAATGACTTTTCACTATTTTAAAATCAGATTTGTGTCACCGTCACCTGTTAACTAAAATTAGCGTGTGTATTTTTCTTATAGCAAAGCCGTGTGTTTTTCTTATAGTAAAGCCACATCAGGCTATCTGCTAAGCCCACCGAGGGGAATCGAACCGCTGATTTTAGCGTTGTAAATCCATGGACATACCGTTGTGCTACCGGAGGGGGGGATAATAAAATTAGTATCTCAATAGACGTACATTTGATTTTCTCTACCCGCTTTCAGTTTCGTGTTAGCTATACGTACTTTATTAGAAGAAGGTCGGCACAGAATCTTTGACATCAGTGAGGAAAACATGGCCTACTTTTCAATCAACAGAGATTACGAATGGAATTTGTTAGGTCATGGTGAAAGCTTAACGTATTACATAGCTTTATGGGAGAGAAAAAATGGTGGTGATGGACAATGTTAAATAAACATATAAATTTCGCTATTGTTATTCAGATAGGACCTTTAGTTTCGGTGTGAATTTACATTAAGTGTCTATAAAACGTTGTTAGTAGACAGACAACTGCTATAGAGTGCCTTTTTTGGCATTAATCCCAGACGTTAACTTATTTGGCTTACAGAAATATGTGTTTTCTCTCTCTTGGTTGTTGTAAAGCTGGAAAAGCGCTCCACCCGTTACTCGCAAAATCAAACCGGTTCAAAACAGAGAGAGAGTGATAAAAAACATTTTCGCTTAAATGTAACTCCTGTCTGATCACCGTTTATTGTTTTAAGTCCACGAGAATGTTTTCGCAACGCCTAACCCGCCAACTAGGCGTCAGTAATGGTTTCCCAAAAGACAAGAAAATTTACATTGAGATCGAGGCCTGAGGTATAGCAGTCAAGAAATACAGATAGAGCTCACTTCATATCAAAATAAATAACTGTCGAATAATTGGGTGAAAATAAAGATTTGTCTCTCGAACAGAATCTGGCACTTGTGTAATATATAGTTATGCATGTATGTTTTAGAACCAGAGACGTAACATCTAGTTATAAAGACCTCCGCCACGTAGCATTGATTTCAGAGCCACCTTTTGTTTGCATAGTTAAAGTAAAGTTACAAATGTGTATATGTGTGTTGCACACAGCTTGTTACATTATGCCTATGTACGTGCGTATTTGGAAGTGAGGCACATAAACAAGAAATAGCGACGAACACATTGTATAAACATGGAAATTTTAGGGGAAACGTAAGTGCTCAGAATATTGTGACTTCATGTAAAAGCGACATTCATTTAATTGACATTATTTCAAAACCAACGTCTACTTTCGAAAATTACCGTTACTAAAAAATATATGAAATATCATAGATTGCTAGAAATATGGATAACTAGTACAATATTTAGTTTACATGCTGCAATTCATATGGATAACTAGTACAATATTTCGATTACATGCTGCAATTCATATGGATTACTACTACAATATTTCGTTTACATGCTACAATTCATATGGATAACTAGTACAATATTTATGTTTCTTGCGTACATTTGTATTTTTACATATAAAGTACTTTTATTCAATTTACTTAAAATATTAATGTATCACGAATTTGTTAAAATTTCCCTCAGACTTTGGCGTTCCAGTAGGTCTATTTCAGGAAATAGACTTTGAGTAATTAATTGTATTTGTTGTTGTATCAGGTGTGGTTTGTTTTAATGAAATAAGTACCAGCACTCAAAAATAAACATTTCGCGTGAAAAATTATTTGGAATAATTAACTGTAGAATAACTTGATAAATCTTAAATAATTGTTACTCTCTTCCTTATTTCGTGTTTCATGAGATTAATATATTTCCAGTCTTTTCTTAGCAGAAGGTTCACGTATTTCTAAGAACTTATGAGCGAAAGCAAAATAAAATGCGTAATAATATAACAATCACACTATATACAATACCAATAAGATCCTTTGTCTAATAACAGGGCTCACCAGGCTAGCTGAAATACAGATTTTAGTAGCAGAACGCCCATGCATTATTAGCTTTGAAAGTTCTGGCTCTTAATTCTAAACATTGTTTTGAGTTACTTTTACTAGAGGGCAGCACTAAACAATTGAGATTTATCTGAACTGTAATCAGATTTTTCAGCGCGATTAGTAAAGAGTAGAACTCAAACGATATTTATTGACGAGCAAGAATGCTGTTATATCTGTTCATCACAGTAATAACTATGTTTTATTTGTCTTGACTCTAAAATTGATATCTAGCACCTGCTAACACTACTCGCTTTATAGATTCTAGTAATACTGCACAACAATTTTTTTGAAAAGTTTTGCTTCCTGAAAATTTTTGATGATTCTGACAAGTTACCTGGTGGGTATGCAAAAATATAGTTTTGGTTTTGCTTCATCACGTAGGAACTCTGAGAAATAGACAGTTAACTGTTTACTGGCGATAACGTATTTAATTGTGTTTGGTTCACATATTTTTATACGAGAATGCACAAACATTTATATAACATACCAGCACTAAATTTGCTATACCTTTTGCTTTGAACAGTTGTTTAGTTATACATTCTATCCTTCAACTGAGCTTCTTTGAGTCAAAATAAAACAATCCTTTTTTTAAAAGTCAGTTTCAAAAAAGACACGCCCACACACACACATAATTAGACGTCTTTCCTTGTAATATTAAAATTCAAAATGAACTTATATCATACTAAAACTTGCATCATACTAACCTTCTGATTGTATTATATTAGTTTTATTAATTTAATTCTTGTTTCTTGTGTCAATGCTGCAGTTAACTAGTGAGTCTATCGTGATCTTAAAGTTTTTGTTCATTTGTTGCTCAAAGTTACACAATGGGTTAGGTATGCTCTGCTCACAGCAAATACAACTCCGATTTTTTAAAATTATAAGCCCCTCAGACTTACCGTTGAGCCACCGTGAGCACATTTAGAGTAACTCTAATGTCGTACAAACAAATTCTGTAGTATTATGGTGACTCCAAATCCAGTATTGTTTATTGCAATTTTTAAAACTTGTATGATTTTCATTGCTCTTTGCATTAATAAATGCAAATATATATAGTATCAAAATGTTATTTTTTGAAGTAAAACATATCGTACACTAGCAGCTACAAAAAACAACAACAAATAAACAAATATTTATTTAAAGAAGAAACAAAAAACTTTAACTGGTTAGAGGAGTTCAGAGGCTTTTGTAAAACGTACTGTTAGGTGATTACCACTAGTCACGGAATGGTGGTAATGGAGTTAGCTTTACGTTAAATGTGCAGCTAATATGTTACTGCAAACAAAATGTTTAGCGTGTGTAAGTTCATATTACATTATGTGCACATGAAGAGCATGATTTTTGGTGTATTTGCGATTCAAAATATGAAAATATTTTGTGAATTTTTAAATACATTTCAGACAAAATGTAATTCATAGAAATAAGAAGACTTTCATTCGGTGATTAAACGTATCAGGAGAACTCGTGTCATGTTGATACAAAACGTTGAAATCTTATTTTAATTACATCTCTTCGCAAATTTGAAATCATAACCACTCTGTTTCAAAGCCGAGGAACCAGTAGTTTGTATTTTAAAATCAATAACAATGTTCTTACTTCCTCCTCAAATTACGTTAATTACCGCTGAAATTCATAGTCGTAAATTGTTTGTTGTTTTGTGTTAATTTTCATGCATAGGATTTTAAGAAACTATCAAAAAATTAACAGTTATTTTAATATCTGTTTAAGTTAAATTTTGATACAAAAATCCCCAAACTCTACAAAAAATGTAGATGCATATGGTTTTGATTTGTTTTGAATTTCGCGCATAGCTACCCGAGGGCTATCTGCGCTAACTGTCTCTAATTTGGCAGTGTAAGACTAGAGGGAAGTTAGCTAGTCATCATCACCCACCGCCAACTCTTGAACTACTCTTTTACCAACGAATAGTTGGATTGACGGTAACATTATAATGTCCCTACGGCTGAAAGGGCGAGCATGTTTGGTATGACGGGGATTCGAACCCGCGACCTTTGGATTACGAGTCGAGTGCCTTAACCACTTGGCCATGCTGGGCCCTAATGTACATGAAGGAAGTTTGTTTGTTTTCTCGAATTTCTCAGAAAGCTACAATAGAGATATCTGCGATAGTTGTCCCTAATTTAGTAGTGAAAAAATACAGGGAAAGCAGCTGGTCATCCCCACCCACCGCCAACTCTTGAGCTACTCTTTTATCAATGAATAATGTGATTGACCTCCCATTATAATGCTTCCACGGCTGGAAGGGCGTGCATGTTTTGTAGGATATGGATTTGAACCCGCATTCCTCACATTGTGAGTCAAGAGCTGTAACCACGCGGCTATGCCTGGTTTCTTTGATGGAAAAACCAATACTGCAGATGAATGCTTACTAAAACTGATGAGTCACACATTGTAGGTGAATGAAATGAGACAAAATATAAATATAATCATTCTAAGCTAAAGTTTACTACACTGTGTCCCGAACTTTAACTGTAACGTACTATCTATAGCCATTAGTGGGCATTGAAAAAGACCTAAGAAGTTGCAAGAAAAATGTATATCACAACACAAGGTCTGAAATATATGTATTCCTAATGTAACATTCTCCAAGTAGCACAAGAAACAAATCATTTTGCAGAATCGGAAATTTACTGTGCAGCACGCAATAAATCAGGCAAAGTATTTAGTATGGTAAACTTTATAACACTGACCAAGAAGCAAGTAATTGGCTAGAATGTTTGTTTTTGTTTTTTATCACAAGTCGTTTCTTTAATAGGGTACAAAGATATAGTTTGTCAGGGTCTAACGAGAGATGTAATCAGATATAGTTTTCAGGGTCTAACGAGAGATGTAATCAGATATAGTTTGTCAGGGTCTAACGAGAGATGTAATCAGATATAGTTTGTCAGGGTCTAACGAGAGATGTAATCAGATATAGTTTGTCAGGGTCTAACGAGAGATGTAATCAGATATAGCTTGTCAGGGTCTAACGAGAGATGTAATCAAAAGGTTGTGTGTTTATCACTATGAGAATAAAAATGGACTCCCTGAACAGTAAGTTATCCACGTTATGTTTTCGATGCTTTAAAATTTTAAATTAACATTAATGTCCTTCCTTCTTCTTTTTTCGTGTGTTTTTCCGTGATTACTTTTAAACTGAGCAAACAACATGAAATATTACTCTAAAAAAATGAGATAAGGGAATCGGTAATTGAGTTAGAACTAAAGAGACAATATAAGATTGTTTCATCAATAGAAATTTACATTTGGCGTTTCGAAAATTTTTCAGGCAGTGTTCCATTAAGAAGAAATTAAGTAAACATGTGTTCTATTAAACTTGTTAGATGATTTCATCAAAATTATGTTTTTTTCTTGAAATAATTCTCGAGTAACTACAGGCTTCTATACCGATATGCAACTACATTTCTTTCCATTGAAATAAAAAATAATAGAAAGTTGTTAATTCAATAAAAATCGAGGAATGAATATCAATTTCTCTATATCTTAATACACATATAACAAAATCTGAAGCTTAATATATACTTTAAAAACATAAATTGACTGTTTGTAACAGACTTGTTTGTCGTTAAATTACACATCTAAAAAGTGATGTGGTCATTTTAATTAGAACTACATAAATTATACGTTTTGCTTTTTTCTCAAATGTACCTTCAAACTTTAATATTCATTATTATGTGATTTGTTTTTTTAAGAGCTGTGTTCTTGGTCTTCTCTTTCCCGTGTGTAAGTTATTTATAATATCTACGTCCAGATGGCAGTTTATGTTTTATTTGGGAAAAAAAGTGTTCTTCAGAATTTCATGAACTAAAATAAATGATACACGTGTTTATCCGGAAAAATAGACAAGCGTTTAAAGTACGTTAGGTGAACGTAAAGTAGGCTTAACATGCTGAATGTGACTGAAAAACGGTATCTGCATAAACGTAAAGTTTATATTGAAACGATCGTATGCATTTTTTCGTATTATTATTTCTTTGCTAGAATAATATAAAGGGTGTTTTAAAATATGATATTTTCTTTACATACATAGAACACTATTTTTTACTGAAATATTTATCCAAAAATTTAAAACAATAAATTACTTAAGGGCTTACATTAACCTGACAATTTTATTATAATATATAATTTTTTATAAGTAATCATAATCCAGTTTGTCAAACTAGTTCATCACTAGGATTGACCGCGAAGAAAAGTATTTAGATTAGAAGTAGAAAATATAAACTTTGATAATATTCCTTCTGCCTAGATAAACAAGATATAATTCTATAAGTAGCATTACTGTTTAGTTGATGCCAAGGCTTCTATATAATAAAACAGGAAAATCAAAAGAAATTTGCAGGAAAAAATATTTTCATATGAATAATACGACATGAGATATGTTTGTTTTTTGTATACGAAGCTACACAATAAGCTATTTCTGCTCTGCTCATCCCGAGTATCAAACCCCGACTTCTAGAAATTAGATATATTTGACATCATATGAAAGGTAAGACCTGAAATGATATGAGTAAAAGATGTACTATTATTTTATGAACAAAATACAATATACAAACATATAAAATAAAATGACAGAAAACAGACGTATGAATATTTTATACGAACATTTAGCATGTTTATGGCATAATGTTTAAAGCATTTTTGGCGATAGCTTGCTGTTTTGAATTTATTTTTTTATGTTTTTAATTTTTATATTAATTAGAAACATCATAAATATGAGAGATTGAAAAGTTCTATACGAAAGGATATGCATGTCTTATAGATAATATTTAGTGAGATTTGATTGATGTTATAAGTTTCCAATAACGTTTTAAATGACCTTATAAACCTCAGATTTAGTATATACGTTCTGATCACTTACCAGTAAATCATTTTCTTTTGTTCTATTTTGTATTATTCTGTAGTATTCTCGAAAGCTTCATAAGATTTAAACGACTTAATTCTCATAGCATGAGTAATTCACTGTCACATCTTTTGTTCCTTTTTTTTAAAAAAAAAGAAATATTCGCTGTGCTACAAACTGCATTAAAATATAAAAACTAAATGTATAGTATGAATTTTAAAGGCGCTCTATGGTTAGGCTTGAATTTCGCGCAAAGCTACAAGAGAGCTTACTGTGCTAGCCGTCCCTAATTTAGCAGTGTAAGACTAGAGGGTTACTCTTTTATCAACAAATAGTGGTATAAACAGAAACATTATAATGCCCCCACGGCTGAAAGGACGGGCATGTTTTGTGCGACGGGAATTTGAGCCCCCGACCCTCGGATGATGAGTCGAGTGCCTTAACCAGCTGGCCAATACCTATAATTTATCTGTTTTGGTATCATAGAAAGAGGTGGATGAAATTTCTAAAACCGTGCATTAGAAGGAAACTGAATTTGCAAAATCACACACCTATACACATTATATATATGTATATTCACATGTTATCGTAGCACACACATATCTATATATATATGGATTTTATAATAGGGTATATATGAATTTCATTATAACATATAAACATATATAAGTATACGTATCTTACAGAAGCGTATATAACATACTATAGCAACAACATCACTCTAAAAACCCAATACACTTTATGTGAAGGATTAACGAAGTTTGTAATTTGTCATCCATTGTGTTTTTGTCTTTGAAATAGGGTTAAATATATAAATTTTGTCCATGGTTTTTATTTCAATTTTTTTTATATTTTAGCTTCATCAAACCATACCTGACTACAACTATCCTTTCTGGAAGCGATATTTATAGATGGTAACACAAATATATAAGATATTTAGAAATTACTAATAATCATTCTTTCACGAAAACGGATACATTCGGTTTGTGTGTATTGGAGCAAAGCCACATCTGGTTATCTAACGTGTCCAAAACACGGACCTAACAAAAGAAAGTTGAATGCATTGAACCAAGGGAAAAAGATATATATATTACGAGATTTTTTTTATTGCCTTTAAACAAACTTCAACATCGAGGGGTTATCTGCATCCGTAACCCTTGTTTCGGTCGAACCACCATTTCAGCAATAAGATGTATCTTGTCCCTGGGATCTAATGATGTCAGGTTGAAGTTACGAAGGATATTTGATATTAAAACTTTCTGCTCCATCATTGCGAACTTCTGACCTGTGATACGTTTTGAGAAAAATCTGATGACTTACAATAGTAATTTACCTATGTACGTACGTATACACATAACAGAACTTAAATCATAATATTATGTACTGTGTCTCACTATCACATGAAAGCTGCTTAAAATTTGTTTTTTTTAATGGCTACAATTTACGTTTTTAACGTTTAAGCAACATTAAATATCAAACTGAACTTTCGTCGTTAAAAATAATTAATTTTAATTTTAATTCTATTTGTTTTTAATTGTTTGTTTCTAGTAAAAAATTAACATGACTATTCAAAGTCTTAGCAGAAATGAAACTTTTTTGCGTAAAATGTATTTAAATACTGTGGAATTTTATTAGTAATAATTTAATCAGTTTTCTGACTTCTTGACTGTTTTTGACTATAGAAGCATCTCTACGATGTTTAAAAATATGCTTGTTTATTTGTTGTTTAGCACAAAGTTGCATAAAGTGCTACCTTTGCTCTATCCACACGAGTATCAAACACCGATATTAAGTATTAGAAGCCCTTGGAGTTACAACCACCTTCTAAAAGCAGTTCATCTGTAAATTAGCAGCAAGCTTGCTAGATTATGGTATCATTAGAGATTTGATTACTGCTGTAGAAACAGCGCAATTAACCCAATGTGCAATTTTACAGTAAAAACAAAAAAGCTTCTAAAAATGTATGGTTAATCTTGATAACTGATGAATATCTTTGAAATGTAAAATTAAACATAAATGCAACACCTTTTTCCATTAAAAGTAGAGTTAAGTATACAGATTTTTTCCATACTTTTTATTTTAAAATTATTTATATTTCATCTTCATCAAATCATACATGACTACGACTATTCTTTCTGGAAGCGACAATTACAGACAGTAACACATATTATTCTTTTACAAAAACAGACAAGTTAGGTTTGTTTGTTTTTTGAATTTTGCGCAAAGCTACACGAGAGCTATCTGCGCTAGCCGTCCCTAATTTAGCAATGTAAGACTAGAGGGAAGGCAGCTAGTCATTACTACCCACCACCAACTCTTGGGCTTCTCTTTTACCAACGAATAGTAGGATTGACTATCACATTATAAAGCCCCCACGGCTGAAAGAGCGAGCATGTTTGATGCGACGGGGATTCGAACCTGCGACCCACAGGTTACGAGTCGGGCGTCTTAACCACTTGACCATGCCGGGCCGCAACATCTAGTTATCTGATATGTCCACTGCAGGCATTTAACCTCGTATTTTAGCCCTGTCCCACCGGGGTTATTATTACTGAGTAATAAATAACAGGAAAAATACACATCATATATCATAATATTTCTAATATTAAGCACTTAATATTAAAAGTAGTTCCTACTCTAACACATATTTACGTTACTGAAACAATAAACATTTTTAACACTCAAAAGAAATCTAAATACATATCTTTTGAATAATTACTCTCGTCACTATAATTTAAGGAATTATTTTACTAAAAGTAAGTGAGTCCGAGGCTACTTACCAATGCAATTCCTAGGCCCAGCAGAAAAAGGAACATAGGCGTAAGGATGACGTCCTGCTACATTCTCTGGTAAAAAACGATCCGGGTCGAAAACTTCCGGGTTTGGAAAATCTTCTGGGTTTCTGTGCAGCATAAACGTAAATATAAAACACGTGGTTCCTTGTTGTATAGTGTGTCCATCTATTGAACAGAAAGTAACTTAACTTCATTATTCCAACAAAAACAAACATAGTTACAAATGGTTGGCATTTTTATTTTAGTTGTTACTGAGTTAATGTTCCGTTTGCGATAGATATATCTTCAAAAATCATACTCGAACGTAATGTGATCACTAAAGTTTTTACAATAACACTTTCACTTGCAAAACAAACCCTAAGTAACAATGTAATATTCATTGGTACCAAACGTTATTTCAGATATTTAAAATATTAAAAACAGTTGGCACGAAACTTATTCAAACATTGTAGTTTCATTTATAAAATCGATAGTAGATGGTACTAGTAGTCGAATGTATTACGTATTCTGTGTTTTGCTACGCAATGGGTTATATGCACTTCATTTACAACGCAGTATTGAAGTTCGGATCTTAGCATTTTTACATCTGTAAACTTACAACTGAGCCTCTGAAAAACGTTTAGATATAACCAGAACAAAATAAATGAAACTTTGAGAACACAAAAAAAATTGATTTTATTACGTATACATTTGCCTTGAATTTATAATGAAGAGAGCTTATACAATAATCAGTGATGACGAGAAAACCCACTTGTAGAGAAAAATATACATGTAAAAACGGCTGGTACGGGTAGAGAATTTGTTTTTATGTAGAGGAGCGAACAACGTTTCGACCTTCTTCGGTCATCGTGAACATGACGATGACCGAAAAAGATCGAAACGTTGTTCGCTCTACATAAAAGGTTTTTCTCAACCCAAACTGGAACTTATACAAGTAAATGTCAGGAAATAAAACGTGTTGCAAAGAAGAATATGTTATATGATATCTACACTGTGACGAAACTACTAAGTTTCGCAGAAATTATCCAGACACTTCAGACTGTCTCTTGTTACGCTAATGGATGGATGAAATTACGAAACTTTGCAACATTGAAACAACAAAAAAATTCTAATTTCCACAAACAAATGTTTACGAAATAATATGCAATCTATGATTATCAATACGGAATCGTCTGATGGTGATACCTCTTTCAGTGATGTATAAACAAACACGGTTGTTGTTGTTTTTTAATTATCTATGATAGGCAAAGCAGAAATAGTTCATTTGCGCTTATCAACAATCAAATCATTAAACTAGTGTCATATAACAAGCAAGATTAAGAGATAATTCTAGACATAACACTCACTGACAACAATGTCTTCTTTTAGCATTCTTTCAATGAAAGGAACTGATGGGAAGAGACGCAGACCTTCCTGAATATGAATAAAAATAACAGTAACATTGTATTATAACATAACGTGACCACCAACAACCCCTTGTTTAAACATTTAATAAAATATAGCTGAAATCAAAGTTACCAAAGCTGCTTATAAAATATGAAAGATAGTAAACACTAGACAAATTTTAAAAATAATGAATCTGTGACACTGTTTGATTCGTAATCACATATCCATATATTTAATAGAAATACGTACTTTCAATGCACAATCCGAGTACTTCATTTTCTTAATGTCCTCAGCGGTGACTGGTCGTTTCTTATCGTCACCAAAGATTGAGTCTAGCTCATATTGAATCTTTTGTTGAATAGTACGATCCAAACCAATGAGATATAGTGTCCAACTTATACCCACAGCAGTTGTGTCATGTCCCTATTAGGAAAAACAATATTGCAATAGTTCTGATAAAGTTTATAAGTAACACTACAGTTTGGTGTCACGTTTTATATTTTCAGTTGTTTTTCTTTGTATGCTTACCAGTTAAGCAGAAGATTATAATCAGTTCAATTAACGTCACGGCAAATATAACTGAAACGATAAAAGAAAAATACTCAACACTAGTAACTAACTGACTGAGTGACTGATACAAATTTTAATATATTCTGATATTTGGCCAAATTATATTAATCGCAGAGGACTTATCAGATTAGCAGGTGAATTAATACGTAGGTTCGTTTAGGTGAAATATTTTTTAGAGAATTTCCTTAAATTATTAGGTGAGTGTTCAATACTTAAATTGGTTGATGAAAGAAACCGATTGAATGAGAAAGCGGGTTGATTGAGCTAAATAACTAGGTACCTAGGGAAATAGATGAATGCATTTAGATATATTTGTAAAATAAATGTGATAAAATGGGGCCTGGCATGGCCTAGCGCGTAAGGCGTGCGACTCGTAATCCGAGGGTCACGGGTTCGCGCCCGCGTCGCGCTAAACATGCTCGCCCTCCCAGCCGTGGGGGTGTATAAAGTTACGGTCAATCCCACTATTCGTTGGTAAAAGAGTAGCCCAAGAGTTGGCGGTGGGTGGTGATGACTAGCTGCCTTCCCTCTAGTCTTACACTGCTAAATTAGGGACGGCTAGCACAGATAGCCCTCGTGTAACTTTGTGCGAAATTCCCAAACAAACAAACAAAGTGATAAAATGAATTATATGAATAATCTGGTAAATGTATGTATGTGTGTGTTTTCTTATAGCAAAGCTACATCGGACTATCTGCTAAGACCCCCGAGGGAAATCTAACCCTTTATATTAGCATTATAAATCCTTAGACTTGCCGCTGTATCAACGGTGGACAAGTTAGTAGGATAGGGAGAGCATTATATATTGATAAGAAAAACTAGTTTAATGAGTTATCAAAGTAGTTAACGAATTTGGTTGATCAGAATGATGAGAGGAACTAGATGGATGAATTAGTAGATCGGTGAATGCACTTGATTGTGTCAATTAAAGAACAACTTGAATGGTTTGTCAAATAACCTAATATATTAGTGTATTTGGCTGAGCAGATTGATGGGAGGAATTGGATGGATGAGTTGGTAAATCTATGAATTCACTTGATTGAGTGTGTTGATTAAAGAACTAGTTGAATGATTTGTGAGATTAGTGAATATCATACAATAATGAAACTCTTATATAATATTGGAAAAACTTTTTATTACACAATGTGCAACTCCAAAGATCGCGAAATTTTTATCCTGTGTGCATGTATATTTGCAATAGAGGTCACAATTTTTCCATTTTGTAGCTACATTTGCTGCACATTGTGGAGCAAAACGAAAATAAAGAGGTCACACGCAGATTCGACGTTTATAAAGTTATAAAACGACGAATATCGTCAGAAGTAGTTCTGGATTATCAGTTTCTCTAGTATTTACCGAGTATTAATTAAGAAAAACTTGTAAAAATGTTTTCGAAGCGGTGCTATTTGTTTACAAATACGCACGGTGCAGATATGACGTTATGAATAAGTCACACGCGGATATAATTGTTGTTGTTTTTTACGAATTTCAGAGTTACAAAGCGATGATTAGCGTCGTTATCGTTAATTACTACGTTGCCCATGTACGCTGCTCACTAATAGCTGAGTAAATGTCTTTTGCCTTGGGCATGGTTTTGTCTTTGGGCAAGAGAAAAAAAAATTGAACAAAGATTACGATACAAGACTGAAAATCGTTCAAAGCTACCATGCACTGTCATCCCTACAAATTGCTGGCACTTCAAGTGATCTCTGACGCCACGGGTAATCTGTTAGTGTTATATAATGATAAAAGAAGTTTGTTGGATAAGTTGGTAAGTTGATTAATGTATTTGACATATACATTATATGTTGATATAATTTGATGGGAGGAACTAGATAGATGAGATAACAGGTTGGTGAGTGTACTGGGTTGATTTGGTTGATGGGAGGAACTAGATGGATGAGATAACAGGTTGGTGAATGTACTGGGTTGATCAAGTTGATGAGAGGAACTAGATGGATGAGATAACAGGTTGGTGAGTATACTGGGTTGATCAGGTTGATGGGAGGAACTAGATGAATGAGATAACAGGTTGGTGAGTGTACTGGGTTGATCAAGTTGATGGGAAGAACCTGATGGATGAGTTGGTAGGTTGATTAATTAAGTTTATTTTATATGTTGAGAAAAGAAACAAGATGTAGAAGGTGGTAGATTGATAAGTGCATCTCATTGAATAGAGCGATTGGAAAAACTATATGGATGAACATTTGGTTAACTAAACTGTAAGAAATTTTTCGTCGAATAAAGATATATTTGGCTTGATATATTTACAAGAGTCGACTTTATGAGTATGTAAAGAAAAAAGCAAAATGTAAAAGAAGGAAACACTGAAGTTCCGCATTATTGTTATTCAAACATGAATGTGTCTACCTCTTCACGAATGTCTTCTAAGGTAAAACTGGGATGATTTAAATGGTGATTGATTAATATATCTAAAAATGTCTGTCGTCTTTTTGGTATTTCCACGCCGTTTTCCCCAATGGTTCCTTCTTTTTTCTTGGTTGTTTGGCTATTTAACATCTTGGCCTTGTGGTTACTAATAACCTGTAAAACAACAATTTTCTGTTAAGTTTAACATAGTTAATAACTAATATTTCTTTACAATATTCTTTCTTTTATTTAGTAGTCTACGTTGAAAGCTTTAGAAAATGTTATAATACATAAAACAAGAAACCATGGTCAAGAAGTCAGCACCCAGGATCACACACAAAAGTTGCAATGGTTTAGGTCTCTTTTAAAACTCACAAGAAATCATGGTGAGTTCCACCGTTCCATTAAAAAATTGGTTTTTGGTGACGTTAATTAGCTGCCTTATAGGATAGATAGCGCAGATAACCGTCACAAAATTCAACAAACGTACAAAATTGTTCTAAATTTTATTAATACCTTTATCTTTAAGGCTCAAATATTTTGTTCTATTTGTATTTCTTTTTAGTGGAGAAAAGTGTACTGTACAACTGTCATATTTGATTTAGAGCATTTAGCGTATGCACCATACGATTGAAAATGCGAACAGCAATAAAGATTTCGCTCGGTACTGAATAAATTCTTAATCATCATATGTTCATTTTATACAATCACTGAAAAATCATAGAGATGATTTAGAAGCTGTATTTTTATCCATTAATAGTAAATAAATCTTGAATTTTACGTACCCATCTAGTAAAATTATGAAGATATGTTAAACATTTATAAAAACGGCGTCCATATGAAGATATTGAGAAGAAAACCGTAGGCCAAAGCCACGGTCTTATCATGCGAGCCATGAACATTTCACCAACCCTGAAACGTATGTAAGTATGAAAATAAACATTAGTATAATGAAGAAATAAATAAACAAACAAGAACTGAAAGTTATCTTCTGAATATACGACACAACTTTTAAATTTAAAATTAATTAAATTCAGGTTAACCAGTAGAAGTTAATATACTATAAGTTAGCGTAATTCGCTAGTTTTGCTATTTTGTTGTGTTGATTAAACTCTGAACACATTGCTCTAACACGAATTTTGACTTTACATTATCCGCTAGTAAATGGCGCTAAATGTAACCATCACTAAGATACGTAGTAATATATTTGAAATTATATAGAAATTACCCTTAATTTTTTTCTATTTCAGTCTTACTAAAACTACACCTGCGGAACAGAGATTTATTATTAAAATATTCTATTTTATCTGGATAGCTATGCTGTATTTGCTGTATGTGATGCTATGTTAAATTGCACGTCATTTCAGTACATCGTCGAGAAAATGCAAATCTGAATCAACTTGACCTCTTTTTGTTGCATTTACTAAACAAGGTAAGTAAAAGGAACAGACGTACAGTATAATATTAAAAGTCAACTTGGAAGTAATTAAAAATATATACATAATTAATTATGTGCTGACTTAATGTGTCATAATGTGCGAATGTGATCTACTTTAGCGTACATTCAAGTCCTGTAAAAATAATAACTTCATCTTTATTCGAAGTTGTTTTGTTTGTTATTTTAGATTTACTGTTTTAACAATAACAACTCTATTTCTGATTGTAATAACTGTATAACTATATGTGACAGTGACATCTTATGGCGATAGGTGGGATTTTGACAGAGATATTTATTGTCAGATTTATTCAGATATCAGGGTCCGGGCAAGCACGAGTGTATGTGGTAGCTGTTACAGAATATCATACGATTGACTTATACATTCAAGGACAATCAATTTGATCATGTGACGCAAATATCTAAATGGTTTGACTATTAATAATGTATGAGTGCAATCAATTTCATACACACAAAAGAAGATAAAAAAAATAGACCCAAACCTTTAGCTTTTTCGAAGAGTTGACTATAACCCTTCAAGAGAATAAAAGGTACTGATTAGTGAGTGCAATCATAAGTGGAGACGTTCGTGTCAGGCTTATTTTATACAAAAAGAGTTGTATAGATTATACGAAAGACGTAAGAATGTTGATAATTAATTAAATGGGATAAGAAATGAAATACAAATAAGGATAGCAATTAGAGACAGTGATAACCTCATGCAAGATATAGGAAATAATACAAATATAATGAAAATAAAACATGAATAAAAATATGGCTACAAACTAATATTTAAAACAATAATAATAATTACAAAATTGTTTTTGAAATTGTTTAGAGGCGAACGAAGGTCAACATTCCCAAAGTCAAGATAGATGCCATTCAGCGTTGCAATGTTTAACAATACTTTCTCATAAGCTTCTATAACTTATCTGTTTCTGTTTGCTGTAAAATACCTGTCAGTTTGATAACTTCGAAAGAACGGTGAGGCACGTTGGTGTTTTTCTATTGAAAGTTATTTGTTCATTTTGATTGAAGGATTTTGGTTATTAAACCTTTCATGTACAGTTGTTTTCGTTTGACCTACACACTGTAAGTTATATTTTCGGCACTGGATTAAATAAACGTTTTTTGCAGAGCAGCCTATGAGTTTAGTGAGTTTAACTTGTCGATACCGGAAAATCTGGTTGTACTCTACATGCTTTTAGAGATTTGGCAACGCTTCCTGTTACAGGGTTGACTTTCACTGGGTAACAACTTAAAGTTAATTTTTGTGTAATCTAAGTCTTATTTTAACGTGTACATTTTTCGAAAGGAAGCAACAAAAACTTAGTGAAAGCGAAGTTAAAGGAGTTAAAAGTCTTTCAGTATTCAGGAATGATGATTGGTAAGAAATAGTAAAACACGAGAAGAGTTTGTTGTAGATAATTCTCTCAAGGCAGATTCGCGTTGAATATTGTTGTTAGTTTGTTTAATTAGAGTTCTGCTTATAACTTCTATGACTGAAAGAAGTTATGAGAACACTGTAATTCAACATGTTGAAAAAACTAACAGCTATTATTATTATTTTGTTACTAATACTATTATTATTACTATTTTGTTACTAATACTATTATTATTATAATTTTGTTACTAATACTATTATTATTATTACTCTTCTATTATAATGGTATTATTTCCTATATATTGCATTACATTATCACTGTGTTTAATTGTCATCCCTATTTTAAAATCTATTTTAATTATCATTACTCATGTAATTCTTGTAATCTACACAAGTGTTTTGCACAAACTAAACTTGATACCAACGTCTTCACTTATGATTGGCTAATTTCAAGGGTCAATTCCTCTGGAATGTCCGACTTTCATGGCATCGACATCAGTACCTATATATTTTATTGCACTTGCTAAACAATACATTTTATTCTTCTTAAGAGGAATAGTCAATTATTCAAAAGCGCTATAGTTATGAGGACTTTTTTTTTAAAATTCATTGCACCAGTTACTTGTGATCTTGTGTGCTAACTCTTTTACCAGGATTAAGAAATGCATACATATGTTATATTGAATGCAGTCGTAAAGCCTTCTGTGGTTACATTTGGACCAGACTTTCGCCTGATACAGAATAATGGTTTTATTATGCTCTCAATTTTGGACAAATGAAACTGAATGAAGTGGCTAATACTGAAAGTCAGGTGAAGACATTGATTGTATGTTTTCTATAATATATCAAGTCATAGTATCAGTACCAATGATTAAAGTTTACAATTGATGCTGATAAATACCACATTGCAATCCCTCAGATACTACTGGAATACATGCGAAGAATCTTATAGAAAGAGTCATCTTTGCCTGAGTATGATAATGCAACATGTCATAAGAATGATGTGTATAACAAAGTTTGAAACGAATAATACCAAGAAGCACTGACCAGCATCCAAGTGGATCATTATAAGGCATTGTATTAGGTCGTTTGAGGAACATATCCTAAAATCTCACTACATTAGAAGGTGTTTTGCAAGAGAAGTCGAGGCCTATTTCACCATGTTTCTCATCTCTGAGAGTGGTTAACACAAAAATAGGTTTATATTTTACCAATATAAGGTTCTAGTGATGAAATATGGCTCTGTTCTTCTCAAGGTGTGTTGTCCTAATATGAGGACTGCCAATCCACCGTAAATTTATGGAATGTCGGTACAATTAGCTCACATTTTAAAATAGTTAGAGAACCAGTAACAGGAAATATATATGTAAAAACGGCTCGTTTGGGTTGAGAAATTTTTTTTACGTAGAGGAGTGAACAACGTTTCGACCTTCTTCGGTCATCGTCAGGTTCACAAAGAAAGAGAGAGATAACTGAACCTTTACAAGTGGGTTTTCTCGACATCACTGAGTAACAGGAAATGACGTTTTTATTTATTTATACCAGTTTAACAAAAGGCCAGGGTTAATCTCCATTTCAAGAAAAACAAAATTGTAAGACTGGCAATCCTGTCTAATAACTATGGTAAAATAAAGTATATTAAAAAAAAAACTTACTCGTATAAAGCCTTCACATATGGCGTATCTTTACTACTTTGTGCATTAATCCTTATTCCCATTGCACTTTCTGTAAACATAAAAAGGTCCAGGAATTATTAAATGAGTTAGAGATTTTTGCTTACATTAAAGTAGTTTAATTTTTATCATGCTTTATCGCTGTTATTTTATTCATATTTTCGTTTTGTTGTTGAAACATGAAATCTTGAATTAGCTTACTAAGCACATATCGTGGCAAGTTAAAAATCGTTAGAGGCGTTTGATGTGCCATTTGAACGTGAAAAGCACTACAAAGAAAATAGATGAAATAAATGGCTACTTCTGTGTGTTTATTAATATTCCACTCAATCATGGTAGTCTTGGCATGACATGGTAGTCTGCGTGCTTGACTCGCAATGTTCATGTCACACGATGGAAATTCATTGCCGAACATCCTCGCCTTTTCAATTATGAGAGCATTATAATGTGACGGTAGCTCTTATTGTTCATTTGTAAAGAGGATTTTAAGATTGACCGATGTAAAATGTTGACCAGATGACCTATCTCATTCCTTCTAGATTACCTTTCAACAAACGAAAATCAGAATTTAGTTAAAATATCAGCAGTGAGCCCACCTCAAAATTAAAAATGAGGGACCAATGTTCTTATGTTTTTTGTATAAACCTTACTACATTATGCATAACGTAAGTTATTGTGATATTAAAAGTGGAGTTCATTCTACTTCTACGGTCACAACACCCAAACGCTGAGAGTTTTGATGTATATCAGCTCTCATTTTCTTGATTAAATTTGTTTTGAATTTCGCCCAAAGCTACACGAGAGCTATCTGCGCTAGCCGTCCCTAATTTAGCAGTATAAAACGAGAGGGCTACTCTGTTACCAGCGAATATTAAGATTGACCGTCACGTTATAACGTCTCCACAGCTGAAACGGGGATCATGTTTGGTGTGACGTGGATTCGAACCTGCGACCCTCGAATTACGAGTTGAGTGCAGGAGACTTAATTAATTTGTTTAACTTTTTCTTGACTTAGAGATGATACTGATATATATCGACATTTTTTTTGATGAACAGGAGAGTCACATTTACTGAGAATTAAAAAATGCTGATGTACAGGGGCGAATAAAAATTGGCCTCCTTGAAAATGTTGTTAATGTGTTATATCTTTTATTCGTTAACAGAAAATACGTGTAAAACTATATGTTTTTAGAACGCACTCGACAAGATCTGTTCAAATATGATCTCAAATTTTAATTTTAACACTGGCTATTGTAACTCACTGAACTTTTCATGATTTTTAGTTATATTTTTTCAGAAAAAAGTATTGTGCACGTGCTGTAGTTTTTGAGATCTTCTTTTTCCAATTAACTTACAAAATGATCAAACAAGTTTCGCTGCAGTTGTGAAGTCGTTAAAAGGTACACTACATGGCCAAAAATTTGGGGACACACCTTCTAATTAGTGGATTCTGCTATTTCAGCCACACCCGTTACTAACAGGTGCATAAAATCAAGCATACAGCCATGCAATCTCCATAGACAAACATTGGCAATAGAAAGGGTCGTATTGAAAAGCTCAGTGACTTTCAACGTCGCACTGTCATAGGATGCAACCTTTCTAACAAGTCAGTTCGTCATATTTCTGCCCTGTTAGAGCTGCCCTGATCAAGTACAAATGCTGTTATTGTGAAATGCAAACGTCTAGAAGCAACAAAAGCTCAGCCACGAAGCGGTAGTCCCCACAAGCTCACAGAACGGGACCGCCGTGTGCTGAAGCGCGTAGCATATAAAAATCGTCTGTCAACAGTTGCAACTCTCACTAGCGAGTTCCAAACTGCCTCCGGAAGCAACGTTAGCACCAAAACTATTCAGTGGGGTCTTCACAAAATGTGTTTCCATGGCCAAGCAGCCGCACACAAGCCTAAGATCACCATGCATAATGCCAAGCGTCGGCTAGAATGGTGTAAAGCACACCGCCATTGGACTCTGGAGCAGTGGAAACACATTCTCTGGAGTGATGAATTATGCTTCACTATCTGGCAATCTGATGGACGAATCTATGTTTGACAGATGCTAGGAGAATGCTACCTGCCTGAATGCACAGTGCCAATTGTAAAGTTTGTGGAGGAGGAATAATGGTTTGGGGCTGTTTTTCATGGTTTAGGGTAGGCTTTTTAGATCCAGTGAAGGGAAATCATAATGCTACTGCATACACTGACATTCTAGAGAATTGTGTGCTTCCAACATTTTGGCAACAATTTGGTGAAGGCCCTTTTTTGTTTCGCCATGACAATGCTGCCTTGCACAAACCAAGGTCCAAAAAGAACATGGTTTATTGAGGTTGGTGTGAAGAAGTTGACTGACCTGCACAAAGCCCTGTCCTCAACCCTATCGAACACCTTTGGGATTAATTGGAACGCCGACTGCGAGCCAGACCTTCTCGCCCGACATCAGTGCCCAGCCTCACTAATGCTCTTCTGGCTGAATAGGAACGAATCCCCGCAACTATGTTCCAACTTCTAGTTAAAAGCCTTCTCAGAAGAGTGGAGGCTGTTATAGCAGCAAAGGGAAGACCATCTCTATGGTTTTGAATGAGATGTTCAACAAGCACATGTGTATAATTTGATAGATTGTTTAGGGAGAGTATTCATGATAAAACTTTGTAGAATGGACGGCAACTGCCTATTGTGGAGACACAAGTATAGAAAACGAAGTTTTAAAAGTCTTCCGCCTTTTATCTTTAAGTCATTGTGTGTGTAGGTGTTGCCGGTTTTTTATAATGTCCTGGTGGATTGTGGAGAGCGTGTTGTGATTGGTTGGATTATGACTGTTTCTAATTGGAGAAAATTTCCTGTAGATTTAACCAATGGAAGCTACAGGTTATTCACCTCTGATTAGTGAAGGTTTAAATGTGTTAATATAAAATAATTATTTGATTTTTCTTGTCTTACGGGATTTGTCTGTGTCGATTATTTTTGTTTTCTCCAACTTTATTCTGTGTCCAGTTGACGTGACGTGCTCTGCAATGGCTGAATTTTATGTTTTCATGAGTCTTATACTATCATTATGTTTCTTTATTCTTGTAGCGAGTTTTCTTCGTTTCTCCGTTTCTGGCCAATGTGACAATGCCGTGCACAAACCAAGGTCCAAAAAGACCTTTTCGTTACAGAAACACGGAATTTCATAGATGACGTTGTTTGTTTTTCATCTTAAGGTACTGTGGAATTTCGACCGGATTTTTATATTGAATTTCTTGGCTGTGGTATTTTGAGTTTTTCACTGTAATGTTGTAGTTATGGTAGGCAAGTAGTAACAATGGTGGTAACATTCTGATCTTTTCTTTCTGTCATGATCTTCTTCAAGGAGTTTTTAATGAAGGAGGAGGTGTAACCATTCTGTCTAAAACTCTCTGGGATCGTTTGGCGTTCTGCATTGATGGATGTCTTGTCGCAACTGTTTTCTGCTTTCTTGTTTAGGCATTGGATTATACCACGTTTTAACGAGGTTGGGGACTGGAGGTGTAGGTATTTGTCCGTGTGGGTGTGTTTTCTGTATACAATTGTGGTTATTTGTCGTGCTTGCTGATGAGTATGTCAAGAAACGATAGACTGTTCTATTCCTCTATTTCCACAGTGAAGTGGATTTTTTTGTGTGTCTATGGGCCACATAACGAAGTTTTCGTCGACACAACGTCTGTAGAAACTTGGTTTTATAGATGTGGATGAAAGGGTTCTTTCTTCAAAGTCTTCCATCAAAATGTCTGCTAGGATTGGAAAGAGTGATGATCCAATGGTTAGACCATCTGTTTGTTGGTAGAATCCCTCGTTGTATTGGAAATAGGTTGATTGTAGGCAAATGGTTGTTAGATCCATTATGGCGTCTATTATCATATCTGTTCTGTGTGGTAGAGAGTTGTCACTCAGCAGTCGTTGTCTAGTGATGTGAAGAGTTTCTGAGGTTGGAACATTAGCAAATAGATCTGTGACCTCAAAACTGACCATAATATCCTGGGATTTGCTGTGTAGCTTTCTGAGTTATCCTATGAAATTTGTCGAGTTTTGAATATGATGTTCAGTGTTTCCTCGTAATGGAGATAAGATAGGTACTAGGAAAGTAGCCAGTTGATGGCAAGGTGAGTTTTGAGCACTGACGATAGGCCTTAGAGGTATATTAGGTTTGTGTACCTTAGGTAGTCCATAAAACTGAGGAGGGAAATTTTCCTTAGATCTTAAGTCTTTGGTTAGGTTTTCGTCGATTAATCCTTGTTTCTTTAGTTTGTTCAGCGTTCTATTGATGAGTCTCTCTGTCTTTTCTGTAATATCATTAGTGATATTTTTATATTGGTGTTTGTCTAGTAACTGTTAGTTAGACCTTCGTGTCATAATCGTTGACGTCTAGGATGACTATACTGTTTCTTTTGTCTGATGCTAGAATCTTGATGTTGTTTTCTCATTTTAGACGGTTTAGTGCGCTGCCTTCGGGTTTAGTGATGTTCGGTTTTGGTTCCTTGGCCTTCTTGAAGATGGTGTAAGTGTGATGTCGGAATTGTTCTGCCATAGGGTTCGGGTGGCTTTGTGCATCAGATTCTAAGGCTGCAGCTGTCTCAACAGTTGGAACTGTGCTAAGTTGGATGGCGAAGTTTAGACCTAGGTTAAGGATCTTATTTTGTGTAGCACTTAGTGCTCTCGAACTGTAATTGTGAACTATGTTTATAGACGTAAGATTATCCATATCAGTCTGTTGAATTTTTTAACTTGTTTCTTCTTGATGTTTTCAAGGTTGGCTGTATAGCGTTTGATGTAGAGGTTTAGAATATCTAGTGCTCTAATGTTTGGGGAGAAAAGTTGTTGAAGCTCAGTATATTGTATTCCAGTTGTGTTGGTTAGATGGTGCTTCTTCTATATGCAGTCTTAGGAGGTGTCTACTGGTACTGTCGAGAACCTTTTGTATCTTAGTAGTTCTGGTAAAAGTAGTTTCTTTGAGTCTCAGAAAGTTTGGAATGACGTTGGAATCCCTGCAGCGTGATAGGAAGGTCACATGATTAGAGCAGTGTACGAGCTTTCTAAGGTTTTTATTGTAGTCGTTAATCTTCTTGATAGATACTGGTCCATAACAGCTCTTTAGGTATTCTTTGATAGATTGTTTCGGCAGAGTATTCATATGGGTGGGTTGGTCGCGTGTTCACACACTTTTGGCCATGAAGTGTATCTTAGAGATAAGAAAACTGATGCTATGGAATGGCTAAGTCAATCACCTTGTATCAATTTAATTAAAAATACGGAATATGATATTTTTAAGGTACTCAAAGAAGGATGGCAGTTAATTATTCAAAAATATCTGAATAAACTCATTGAAAGCATCTCACGTCAAAGTGAAGCAGTACTGAAATCCAAGGGAATAACGACTAAATATTAATTTGTGAAACTGGTTTGAGTTATTTTTGAAAACTGAATATACTTTAACATATAATTAATGCTAAAGAACTCACCACAAATTTAGTCTAAGGTGCAGAGCGTAATAAAATGTTCCATATACACCCATTTGTGGGTTTGAGCCTCTTTTAACTTTTCTACCAAAATATTACTTTGTTCATTAAGGACATGTAGAGAATCTTCAAGGATTCGGAGATGAAAAGCTGGAGTCAACATCTTTCGTCTTGCTTTCTATTCATTTCCGGAACTGATTGTTCGTCATATAAATAAATAAAACAGTATTCTTAACTGCTTTTCATCATAAAATCGATAAAAAATTATTCTATTAATCCTCCTAATGGTACTTAGTCAGCGTAGTACATTAACAATAACTATAACAATAAAATGAAATTTAATATTAGGTTGTCCAGAAATAAATGTCGTTTTTGAACTGCGAAGTTTGGAAAAGTATAAACCACTGTTGTAAAACATGCTTCAATCAAAGTAAGCACCATTTGCTTCAACACGCTTTTGTCAATGTATAACGATGCTGCTTTTGCTCCTGCTGTAGAAATCAGAGTTTTTATGGGCAATGAACTCCCTGAAAGCTTCTTCTGCAACTGTCTGTTTTTGAAAGAGTTTATTGTTTAAAAAGTTGTCAAAGTGCTTGAAAAAATGAAAATCTGAAGGGAAAAGATCTGGGAAATAAGGTGGACGAGGTACAACCTCGATTCCCAATTCATTCAATTTTTGGAGCCTCATCCTTGACAGGCTTCATAACGCCGATTTTGTTGATCTTCAGTCAGCTCATACATAACCCACTTATCCAACTTCTTTGTCTTTCCAGTCGCATTCAGGTAGTTAGCAATGCCTTGATTTGTTTGTGCCTGGCTTTTCTGCTAGCTCACGAACAATGTTGTGGCTTTGCACGGAAATGAATTATCCAGAATAAGTGCTCCTCAGTACAAGACTTCCAGTCGTACCTCTTTTCAATGTATTGAATACCTCAAGCAACTGGAGATTGAAATGATCAAGATGCCGGACCAAGCACCACAGATATATACGTAATCATATCGCTGAAAGTCCGTCTCCTTCGTACATTAGACGAATGATCGGAATACAGGGAAAAGTAAAGAGTTTTGGACATAGGAAAATTACCTTTACAACAGATAATAAGCTACAAGTCTATTGTCAAGAATCACTAATCGTCAGACAGAGCATAACCGGACGTGACGATATAGAATCTAACGACATGCGGAGATTTTGAAAATGGTTTTATTATAACTTACTCAATCCTCCTTAAGGTACAATAATTATTTTTGTAGACTTCCAATATCTATAATCAATTAGTCAAAGTGAACACAAGGGAATAGATTTGCAGTCATAAAAAAAAGAAACTCCACAAACCTGAAAATAAATGTAAACCTTCGGTGTTAGAATTCCGTAGTGTACGTCAAAAGTCAAATAATCTTCATTAATACTTTCTTCTTTACATGCATGCCCATGCATTGCAACAAAATTTTATGGGTTTATAATAAATACCTCTTGTTGGTGCACCTGTTTCGAAACTTTTGGGATATTTTTAAAAATGAAGTAAAATAGTATGAAAATATTTCAGTCTATGTTAGATGCAAGCTCATGTAGTGTATAATATAATAATCAGTGCGTAAATTATTGTTGCTGAAAATTCATTTTATTGAAGAGTATTTTTTCAGCCACGTAATTAAAACAATAAATGTTCAAGTCGGCTATTGAAGCAATCATCTTTTCAATGTTTTTGAGCTACTATATGTTGAGTTGGCCAACATTTTCTTTCCAGCATATCCATATTAAAATACCAGTTGCACCAGATAGTTACATGAACTTAAGAAACAAAAACCATCAAGACTTTGCAAAATGGTTTGGCTTGTTTTATGTTGAGCACAAAGCGACACACTTAGCTGTTTGTGCTGTTTACATTAGGAGTATCAAAACTCTTGCGTCATTAGCCTCCATACTTACAGCTTTGCCACTAGAGAGCTTGCAAAAGGGACCAAGATGGGTTACAATCTCAGCACTGCATGTGTCACATGGTATCGATACCTAGCAAAAGCTAAGATTAACAAAAAAGGAACTTTAGTCTTCAAGAATGGGGTTAAATCTTTTAGTTCATTTTTATTTCCCAACCCACGCTCTACACATTGTTATAACTACGACTAATATTTGTCTTTTTTTATTTAAAATGCTGTAAAAACTAGTTTTATCTTCATTGTGCTGGGTTTTCCTTTTACGAAGTGACATATATATATACAAGCAGGAGCGTAGCCAGGAATGGCTATTGGGTTTTTTTTAGTTTGAGTGCTTTATACAAACGCCGTAAGTGCGAAGCCATGCTAGGGGGTCCGGGGGCATGCCTCTCCGGAAAATTTTTAAATAAAAACATAAAAGAAAGGCCTGAATTATGCATTCTGAGACCACCTTTTTGGCAAATTTCAGAATGGCACACTGAGGCCTATATATATAATATATAACTTAAAGTTATCAGGCCCAGCAAAGTAGGTCTACAGTCCTGTCATCAATATATAAAATATAGTTACTCAGGAGAGTGAAAAATATATGTATAGTGTCTATAATCTGTAATCAAATATCATGGACAGTGTATGTTCAGATTTCCTGGATTTCAAGAATTAACTTTACAAATAAACAATGGGTGGCACCGTGGTAGGCTGGCAGCACCATGGCACTAACCTAGTACCATTGGCGCCATCTATAGTGAATCATTCACGATAGATGGCTCCATGGTACTGTGAATGTAACGTTGACAAACAGAAGTTGCGATAAACAATCATTCACTATGTCAAGCCTGAAAAGACACTGCATGAGTTCTTTAAACCCGTTCATGAGGCTGAACCTAATTAATCTGCTGCAGCCAATTAGGTTAAATCAAAATTGTCAACTGAACTGTCAGAGTCATCACCGTGGCTTTCTACCAGTGCTGCCACGACCACCTCAGGTCCAGTATGGGATATTGGAAATTACATTTCTGATTATGTCAACATTGGTAAACAAGTAAGTCGACTCCACATTATATTAATTTTGTATTAAAAATCATTCAAACACTGATGAGTTTTAGACTGAATATTTATTGCTGCTAGTGATTGTAGGCCTACAGCCACAGAATGTGAGGCCTGCTCTGTGAAGTACAACTCTAAGCCTTTCTCTTCGATTTTATTGTACTCTTATAACAAACTTTCCTATGTGCAAAATATCTTAATTAGAACTATATCTTTCTGTCTCTTTTAGATAAACGCTGAAACTAAAAAATGCCTCCTTGAGAATGCCTGGAAGCCAGGGAGTGATTATGTTTTCCCCCAGTGTGGTCCAAGAAAGCTGCGTTTTCAGCATCGTTGGCTTTTACAGTGGAGATGGCTACTCTACAGTCAACATGCAAAGGGTGCTTTCTGCAAGTATTGCTGTCTTTTTGCTCCTGATGGTGCTGGTGTTGAAAGCCAGAAATGGGGACAACTAGTGAAATTTCCATAAACAAACTGGAAGAAGGCTGTTAAAGACTTCAAGGCACATGAAATGAAACAGTATCACCAAGACAGCAAAAAAAAGCTATAACAATTTTCTACAGGTCGTAAACACAAGTTCATCTGTGCACTTGCAGCTTGATGCAACTTACAAGCAAGAAATTGAATAGAAAGGGCAATATTTAATGCCTATTGTTGATACTGTATTGCTGTGTGGGAGACAGGGTTTAGCTTTGAGGGGAAAATATGATTCTGGTCCAATGTTTGTTGGTGAAACTGATGAGGAGCCCATCAATAATGATGGGAATTTTCGAGCAATTTTGCGCTACAGGGCAAAGGGTGATGTCAAGCTTTCAGCAAGCCTTAAGAGTACAGAGAGGAATGCTACGTATCTGAGTCCACAAATTCAAAATGAAATCATCAATGCCTGTAATACTCATGTTATTGATGCTTTGGTCATCAGGGTTAATGTTGCAAAGTGTTTCTCAATATTAGCTGATGAAACAACAGATATTTCAGGCATTGAACAGTTTTCGCTGTGTGTTAGATATTTGCATGCAAATGACAACTCTATTACAATGAGAGAAGAATTTTTGCAATTTATACCTGTTTATGATATGACAGGCAGAAACTTGGCTGATGCTGACATGGCTTACCTGCAAGGACAAGGGTACGACGATGCTGATTCTATGAGTGGGAAATTCAATGGTGTCCAGAGACACATAACTGATAAATTCCCACTTGCACCCTATGTACACTGCAGTGCCCATTCCATAAACTTAGCAATTTCTGATGCTTGTAGAGAAGTTCCTGTGCGAAATTGCATGAGAGTAATTTCTAGCACTGAAAACTTTCTCAATACACCCAAACGAAAGTACATTTTGGCTCTTTCGGTGGAGAGTAAAGCACCTGAATCGAAAAAAAGTTTGAAAGGTTTCTGCCCCACCCGGTGGGTTGAGAGGCATGACTCAGTCATTGTCTTTATAGAATTAATCCATACAGTTGCAGATGCTCCTGAGATCATATCAGATTGGCAAGTCAGAGATTCTGCCACGCAAGCCAATCAATTGTTGTGTTCTATAACACAGCCAGACTTCATCATCACTCTACTTACCATTGCTAAATTGTTTTCCTTTAGTTTACCTCTGTGCAACTTACTGCAGCAACGGAACATTGATTTAGGTGCTGCGATGCATCACGCAGAAATAGTGGAAGATTCAATCCGTTCACTCATAAATAATACTGTGAATGAATTTAACAACATTTTCTGTGAGGCTCAAACTCTGTATAGTGAGCTTCAAATTGACACCATAATGCCAAGGCAGGCTAAAAGACAAATGTACCGTGCTAACCCACAAACCATTAGCCCTGAGGAGTACTTTCGTATTGTTGTATTTGTAGCATTTGTTGATCACTTTATTTCACAAATATGTGACCGTCTGTCCAGTCACAAAACTTTCCTTACAAACTTCATGTATCTACTACCATTAGGATCTACCACAGAACGGTCAGAACCTACAGCACAACAATGTGACCAAATTAAAGGGTTGGTCAATATATACAAGGCTGACATTGACAGCACTTCACAAGCTGCAGTAGGTGAACTTAGGGTTTGGTACAAATCATTTGCAAACAACAGAACAAAAAATGTCATAGATGCATATGCAATGTACAATGCAGAAATGTTCCCAGTCATTTCTAGACTGTTGAAAGTATTTGCCACGCTGCCTGTGTCAACGACCTCAGTGGAGCGTTCATTTTCGACTCTCAGAAGACTCAAAATGTATTTGAGAAATACCACCACTGAAGATCGACTGAATGGCCTAGCCTCATTATACATTCACCGTGATATTAAAGTTGAACCAAACTGTGTTGTAGATGTCCTAGTAAGAACGAACAAGCGTTTAAGCCTTTCATAGATATTCGATTGTATTTCTCTAGTTCTGACAAAACTTGCTGTATTAAAAGAGTGTTCAATCAGAAATTTGTATTTGACCATTTGTTGTGTGTGAAATTATCTGCCATTCAATCACGGATCTTTATGAAACTTTACAGGTGGCAACTGAACTTGTTCAAAAAGTTTGGATCCATAGGGGGGTAACCCCAAACCCCCCTCCCTTGGCTACGCCCCTGTATACAAGAAAAAAAAACTGTATTTTGGTTCATATTATACTAATTTGTGTAGTGTATTGTTTCCCAACAAGATATCCAAAAAGCTTTGGCCTCTATAAACACTAACATCCATTTAAGTAATTTTGATTTCAATTATATATTCTAACAAAATGTCATGTCACTTTATTTTACAATTTTTGTAAATATGTTTCAGGAGAAAAAATTAAAAATAACCAGCCATTTAAAAACTTTATAACTATATCAGAGTTAAGTTCAAGTGACTTTTTAAACCGATTGTTCTTAAGTGGACCGTTTGAAGGCTACTGTAAGGATAGCGTAGCTCCAACATTATTCTTACGGACTCAACATGTTAGATTGATAAAAAGAAATAAATATGGCAAGTTTGAAGGCTTATAAGCTAAAAACCTGATTCGATACTCGTGGTGGGCACTGCATAGATATTCTATTCTGTAGCTTTGTGCTTTCACAACATGACAAATAAACAAATAGAAAACAAATCTAACCAGCCCCAACTTCGGCATAAACTGCATATTTATTTTGATGGCTTGCAAATTAAAGATCAGTGAAGAAAATAACCTTTTTACAAAAACAAAGCGTTCTAAAGTTAAGTAATTATTTTTTTTGAAAAAGCAAATTAAAACTGTAATCTAATATACATTGTGTGAATATTTTTACGATATTGAAACAAACAAATTATGTCTTGTTACGAGAACTTTTTTGGTTTTTGTTTCTCTAAACACCAACCCAAATTTATTCATATATTATGAACCTAAATGTAAAGTTCTAAGACCTTTTTTCTCAAAGGATTCTGGTATAATTAGAAGATCTGCTAGCAAGGGAAAAATAGTTGAAAAATGTCAAGTGATATGAGCCAAGGATCAAAGCAATGCCCTCTGTTTTTTCTTGCTGACAACAATAAAACACCTGTGATAGTAATATTCCTCAGTAACACTAATTAGGAGTTAAATAAATAACCTTATAATAACAATCATTAATTGTAACCTTTCACCATTTGGATCAGCAATCCAACAAAGAACACTATACCATCCAGCATCAGGAATCAATTCAGGATGAGGTGTGAGGATCGTATGACATCATTTGGGATACATTTTGGGATTTTTATTGTGTATTATACAATAGGATTTACGATATTCGCTAATATGATTGTATCCATAATACTAACGCGAAAGACATAAAAGCATGCAATCAAAACATTTTCATTAAGGTACTAGTTTGGATATAGGTGTTAAAATAAAGTTGTTAAAGAACACTGCTTTTAGTTAATTTTTAACTCCTAATTCTTTCCTCATATTTTGCTCCAGAGGAGTACCACTGAATAAATACGTTTTTATATCACACCTAAATATATTACACTATTACATTTTAGCCGGTAATTACAAATCCTGATTGCTTTACATTACCTTGTCAGTAACCCAGACCCTAACCACGGATGTAGCATAGAATACTCATCAGCTTTGTCTATGATCGTCGGACTACTGAGAATCACCTGAAGTAACAGAAAACCAACAAATTATTTATTATTACCATTTAGAGCAAATTGTTACCATTTGATAATGGTTTTAAAGAACTAATTTTCATGTCTAAAATTACCCTAGGCAAAAATGCAGCAGCTAAGCGAATGAGAAAATGCTTCAAAAACAACAAAAAACACATCATTATTGCGTTGAACTATTCCGTATTTCAGCAATACTGTTGAAACCTTATAAGTCAGGGATATTGTACTATTAAGTACAATAGCTAATACATTGTATGATCAGTCACTCCGGGCTTACATACATAATTAGCTTGAAGCTGCCTCCTTGTTGAAACATGCATGTCTCCATTAGAAAATCACGTGCACATCATGCAAATAATGGATGTGAAGACAGTATTGCACTGAGGTAAAATAAAGATCTTGCACTTTATTAGCCAAGAATGATTTTGTAGCTTAGAAGGTGTAATAACAAAAACTTGATTCTTCTAAGACGTAACATTTGTTACGAAAGATATAATTTCCAAACGCTGTTGGAGGTGTGTAGGTGTGCTTTGAAGACTAGTAAAACATGACATTGGCTTATTTTCTGCTGTAGCAAGATAGATTTATTTACGGTTTATTTACATTTTGTAGTTATTTTAAAAGACATTATAGTTTTATTACTAATTAAATTAATAATTTTTTATTTAGTTGAACCGATAATAATTTAGGAATTTTCAAGTTTATAAGAACAGAAATTAAAGAACAAACCTTACCTCAACAGTTTCCGGTTTGTAAAAAGCTACAACAGATCGCATGCCAATCCAAAAACGGAAAATCCTTTCTTTGTCGAATAGATGGACAAAAGCGCAGAGGGTCTGGAATAGCACTAAACGCAGAGTATTACGTCACAAGTATATCTATCTAACATTTAAACGGTGTGAAATCATAAGAATAACACACAAATATTATGATAAATCAATATTCTCTCAATAAGCATGTGGTTCAGAAGGAATAATTTGTTACTGACGTCATTGGCTTTTGCTTTCGATTATTATTTATTGGTAAAACAACTACACCAATCACACCAGTCATCCTGTTCGGGCTTAAGTATTTTGTATAGATACTATGAAAATATGTAGAAATATGTCAAAGCGATATTCGAAAATTGTATACACGAATGATATTTTAATGACTTTAACTAAATAAACCCGTAAATCATTATATCTTAAAGCATGGTTAAAAGGTGCCTGATAAGCTTTCTCGGAATAGCCAGATGGTTAAGGCACTCGACTCCTAATCCGAGGATCAAGCGTTCGAATTCACTGTCACACCAAACATGCTCGCCCTTTCAGCTGTGGGGGCGTTATAATATGACGATCAATCTTACTATTTGTTGGTAAAAGAGCAGCCCAAGAGATGGCGGTGGGTGGTGATGACTAGTTGCCTTCTCTCTAATCTTACACGGCTAAATTAGGGACGGTTAGCGCAAATAGCCCTCGTGTAGCTTAGTGCGAAATTCATAACAAATCAAACAATTCTGACCAGTTGGTCTCCCTGCGGTATGAGCGAATTTGTGCTAGTCGTCCCTAATTTAGCACTGTAAGACTAGACGGAAGGCAGCTAGTCACTCAACACCCACTGTCAACTTTTGGTTACTGTTTTACCAACGAAAAGGGGGATCGATCGTTACATTATAGCATCCCCACAGCTGAAAGGGCGATCATGTTTGGTGTGATGGGGACTCGAACCCCTAACACTCAGATTACAAGTCGAGAGCTCTAATCACCCAGGCATGCTGAGCCACATGTTTCGTATAACACTTTTTATATACATTTTCACACTTGTGATGGTAATCGCTTCTGCGACAGTTTGTTTAGTAATTAAAATGTGAACCACTTTTAAAAACTATTCCTAAAATATTGTTTTCATCCGTTCATCAGTTAATCGTAAAAAAAAAGTAAACTTTATGAAACTCTGAGAGGGCGATGTCTTTAAATGTAGCGGAAAAGACGAAGGTTACTTAAAGAACAGTGTTATTTAAACTTTACAGTTGTTCAAACACATAAATTTATATACATATATGTATATATATATATATATATAAGCAAAACCACAAGTTTTCACCTCCTGAATTGGATTTTTTAATGCTTTACATCTGGAAAGAAAGGGAAATAAAAACATTTCATTGGTGGATAATCATTACGTACAGTCTGTTCTGGCTATGATCTAGGAATATTGAAGTTTACCAAAAGAATATTTAGTAAAAAGAGAGAGAAATTACAAAATTTAGGTGTTACTGCCTGCTCTATGAATGCCTTTCCAGCTTTCTTTTATAGAGGTTTATTACTGAGGTTCACATTCATTTGAAAACAAAGTACTGAATCTTTGTTCTACAAAAAAAAATCTTTCATAGTCTCATCATGCGTCTGATAATTTGTGTTTGTTGATGATGAAGCTACTGCTTTCTTTTAATTGAACGAGGGCTAGAGGGTAGGCAACCAACTAGCAACGCCCACTATCAACTCTTCGGTTACTTTTTACCAATGAAAGGTGAGATTGACCTAAACTGTTGAAGGAACAAAATAATTTGATCTTTATGTGAGGAAGAGAAAGGTTTCAACATTAATCGTTTATTTACTTTAAAGAAAGCTTTAAATGACGAATGTTTTTATGTAAGTTTAGGTATTCGTTCACTTTCAGTAAACTGTTTTCAATGCACTTCCAACTTACATGATAAAGTTGTGCTTGTACGGCAATGGAAACAATTATAGAAATCCACAGATGATACATATAACAGAGTTGCAAGTAATGAGTAGCTGTAACTAAATGACCAATCTATTATTAGTAAAATACGTCATTGCAGGAAATACAGTGAAAGATCGAGTAAGTTGTAAAATTCCCTGGCAGTTCATACATATTTTAGACACAGTAATATCCCTTATTTTCATGGTGCAATAAGTTTATCAAAATGTGATTGTAAAATATTATTCCAAATGTTTTGCGTTATTTTTCACATTCCATCAAAATTGTTTGATTGCCCTTTGACACATCAGTTTCCATTCAAGGCTATACAACATTAATAATACACATATTAGGTTTTTTACATGTCAAGACATGTTGAGAGACTTCCATTGGTTACGTTTTCCTGCATGACGTCATTTGATCATAATTACTGAGGAAATAACATAATCGATGAGAACCTATTTGCATACAACAGCAATCAGGTTGACATCAATTTTGTATAGATCTCTAAAAACTTTGTCTCAGATGCAACCCTCACTGTAGTTGTTGTGCTTTAACCATGATACCCTTCTAACTTCTACTATCCAAAAGCAATCGGTGATTGTTAACAAACAATTAGAATTTGAATTAATCAGTAAAAACTATCCTTAGTATGGAGTTGCGAGCAGCTACAAATTACTTAAGATCACTTTGTGGTAATGTGTATAATTCTGTTTCGGATGTAACATTCACAGCTATGTCGTTGGCAAGATTTCTGTTGTACCTAACATTATTTTTATACGTTTATCTGTTGTGACAGTTTCGTCTATCAGGGCGGCCCGGTCATCAAGCGTATTAAGGCGTGCGACTCGTAATCTGAGGATCGCGGATTCGCATCCCCGTCGCGCCAAACATGTTCGCCCTTTCAGCCGTGAGGGCGTTATAATGTGACGATCAATCCCACTATTCGTTGGTAAAAGAGTAGCCCAAGAGATGGCGGTGGGTGGTGATGACTAGCTGCCTTCCCTCTAGTCTTACACTGCTAAATCAGGGACGGCTAGCACAGATAGCCCTCGAGTAGCTTTGTGCGAAATTAAAAAAAACAAACAATTCTTCTATCAGTAGTACTAATGTCTTGTATCTCTTCACAGGTTTCCATAGAAATTTCTATAAATCATGAAATTTGGCCTTAACCTGAAGTACCCTTCAACAGTCAAAACTTTTATTTATACACGTTTGTTGTTTCATTCAGTTATGAGTCTAATCCGCACAATCCTTCTTGGAATAGTATGAATGCATGTACATTTATACTGGTTGATCCTGATTAGTAAGACAACAGCCAAGCAAAGTGAGAACGAAATATCTAAATCTGGTTCTCCTCTAATCCAATTATTTGTCTTACAACAGAGTAGAGGAACAGTTCTATAATATTTTCGTTTAAATCCATTTTATTCAATGTTACGTAATTATACTCAACACTGTATTTTTAGGAGGCTCGATGGCGAAACTTGTAGGTTCAGGAACTTTTGATTAAATATGTTTATTATTGTTGTCGTGATATTTCTGTTTCCAACGAAACTCCAACTTCTACCTGGTGAGTTTTTAACTCGTTTCTTTTCCACACTTGATTATTGAAAACAGGAAGTTTTGATCGGGCTGATTGAAAGTGACTTTAAAATTTTCGTCTGAAGTTATACTTACACGAGAATTATGTTAAGTGAACTATTACTGTGTTACCTTATCAGGGTTAACTGTGAAACATACATTTTATATTCATATAATAGAACAAATTACAGTTATTTTAAAGTATCCTAAGTCAGCATGATCTTTGATACACGTACAGATTTCTATTACATTTATTAACGTAATTCACTGGGAGTACAATTAGCTTTGTGTGCCAAAGTACGTTTTTGTCATAAAATAATAATTTTTATTCACTGTAAAAAGTATTTTAGGCCCTAGAATGCTCACCGCTAGTACAGCGATAAGTCAACGGATTTATAACGCTAAAATCAAGGGTACGATTTCCCTCGGTGGGCTCAGCGGATAGCCCGATGTGGATTTGCTATAAGAAAACACACACACGTTTTATTACCTGGAAATACAAAATATATTATTTGTCCATTTTGAAATTAAAAGCTTCAGTTTAACTATCAGTTGAAGAAATCTGTTTACCTTATATCAAAATGATTTTCTCAGCAAGTAAGATGTATTACGCTTAAAATTCAAGCACTGTGGTTTGTCAGAAACTCTTTTACCAAGTGCTATTTTTCAATCAATCAACCATGTTCTAAGAACTTAAAAAGACCCTTACGGTAGATTAAATCTAATTTAATCATAATTCAAGTACGTTAATAGTGAATAAAAACTTGAAATGTTAATATTCAAGCGCCATCGGAAAAGAAAAACATAAAAAATATTTTATTCATTTTAACACAACGTTATCAAATGCAACGCATAACAATAATTCTTACAATCTGAAATACTCCTCTGAAGAGGCAACGCATAACAATAATTCTTACAATCTGAAATACTCCTCTGAAGAGGCAACGCATAACAATAATTCTTACAATCTGAAATACTCCTCTGAAGAGGCAACGCATAACGAGAATTCTTACAATCTGAAATACTCCTCTGAAGAGGCAACGCATAACGAAAATTCTTACAATCTGAAATACTCCTCTGAAGAGGCAACGCATAACGAGAATTCTTACAATCTGAAATACTCCTCTGAAGAGGCAACGCATAACGAGAATTCTTACAATCTGAAATACTCTTCTGAAGAGGCAACGCATAACGAGAATTCTTACAATCTGAAATACTCCTCTGAAGAGGCAACGCATAACGAGAATTCTTACAATCTGAAATACTCTTCTGAAGAGGCAACGCATAACAAGAATTCTTACAATCTGAAATACTCCTCTGAAGAGGCAACGCATAACAATAATTCTTACAATCTGAAATACTCCTCTGAAGAGGCAACGCATAACAAGAATTCTTACAATCTGAAATACTCCTCTGAAGAGGCAACGCATAACGAGAATTCTTACAATCTGAAATACTCCTCTGAAGAGGCAACGCATAACGAGAATTCTTACAATCTGAAATACTCCTCTGAAGAGGCAACGCATAACCAGAATTCTTACAATCTGAAATACTCCTCTGAAGAGGCAACGCATAACAAGAATTCTTACAATCTGAAATACTCCTCTGAAGAGGCAACGCATAACAAGAATTCTTACAATCTGAAATACTCTTCTGAAGAGGCAACGCATAACAATAATTCTTACAATCTGAAATACTCCTCTGAAGAGGCAACGCATAACAAGAATTCTTACAATCTGAAATACTCCTCTGAAGAGGCAACGCATAACGAGAATTCTTACAATCTGAAATACTCCTCTGAAGAGGCAACGCATAACGAGAATTCTTACAATCTGAAATACTCCTCTGAAGAGGCAACGCATAACGAGAATTCTTACAAGCTGAAATACTCCTCTGAAGAGACAACGCATAACGAGAATTCTTACAATCTGAAATACTCCTCTGAAGAGGCAACGCATAACAAGAATTCTTACAATCTGAAATACTCCTCTGAAGAGGCAACGCATAACAATAATTCTTACAATCTGAAATACTCCTCTGAAGAGGCAACGCATAACAAGAATTCTTACAATCTGAAATACTCCTCTGAAGAGGCAACGCATAACGAGAATTCTTACAATCTGAAATACTCCTCTGAAGAGGCAACGCATAACGAGAATTCTTACAATCTGAAATACTCCTCTGAAGAGGCAACGCATAACGAGAATTCTTACAATCTGAAATACTCCTCTGAAGAGGCAACGCATAACGAGAATTCTTACAATCTGAAATACTCCTCTGAAGAGGCAACGCATAACGAGAATTCTTACAATCTGAAATACTCCTCTGAAGAGGCAACGCATAACGAGAGTTCTTACAATCTGAAATACTCCTCTGAAGAGGCAACGCATAACAAGAATTCTTACAATCTGAAATACTCCTCTGAAGAGGCAACGCATAACAAGAATTCTTACAATCTGAAATACTCCTCTGAAGAGGTTTTGGGGAATTCAACATCAGGCTCATTTATGGCTATCATTTGGATCAGTTTATTGTCTTAATTTGTTTCTTTGTTTTCGAACTTCATGCAAGAGCTGTATATGTATAGCAGACCCTATTTTTGAAATGATAGACTCAAGAGAAGTGGGGGATAATCAACAACACCTACAGAAAACTGTTGGTATAGTCTTATGTGAGTGAATAGTAATAATTATAGCACACTCATGAGTCCAATGTTCGGAGCGCGTTTTTGTTGCGACGGGGAGCAAACCATGGGTCTTTAGATTCATAGTCTGAGCATGTAATTTTAGGCTACGCCCTCCCTAACTGATGTACACTTATCTTATTTTGAAGAGACATAGGAATAAGGCGAAACTTTCTTGATATATGAATGATGGAGTTTGATTAGAAAGCTTCTTTGGTTTTTGTTAAATTATATTCGTTTTCTTAGATCAAAATTTTAGCTTGTTCATAACATTTCTTTTCCAATCAAACCAGAGTTAGTTACGTCTGAAACTATATTATCTTGTATCGGATTTTGAGCTACGTCACTAGAAAAACGTTCAGGGTGTTTTTAAATAAAAGATAGTCTCGGTTACACTCATAATACCAATAAAATGTACAAAACATGTCATTCACCTTCAACAAATAGTTCAGCTATAATATTGTGAAAAGTTGTATCTACGTTTTATTTTGCTCAATTTCTTCACTAAAGGTTGTAGATAAAGCTGGTGATTTAAGATCTCGAATAAGGACTTAAGGTTTATATGGATCACATGTTAGAAATCCGAACAGTAATTCCATTATGAGTGTTATGGCCAAGAGAACAAACATATCACATACGTAGTGCTAAGTAGATTATATCAAAAAATAACAAACATACCAACACGTGATTGGTACCAACTACAGCCGACATAAAGTCCCTGTGGAATGTCATTCATCAAAAATACATTTTGTCATTGTTTTTCTTTACCTAAGTATGTGATGCCAGTGGATATTAATCGCTTCTGGGAAGGGTATGTAAGAGCAACGTTTTGACGTAAAATATCCATACACTCAGGTTACAAAGATGTGTTGAGCGTTTGTGTGTTTTCTTGTGTTTTGTTATCGCAAAGCCACATCGAGCTATCTGCTGAGTCCACCGAGGGGAATCGAGCCCCTCATTTTAGCGTTGAAAATCTCTAGACGTACCGCTGTACCAACAAGGGGCGATGTGTTGACACTGGGATTTAAGGTTTTCAAGACGAAGATATCACTCGTGCTTAGTGGCGTTGGAAAATAAATAGAGACCAACTTTTGTCACAAGGATTATGCAGAAAGGGACTTGCAATAAGTCGTACATCAGTCGTGGTAAACAAAGTGCGGCTTCTTGTATTAGATAAGGATACATAAACACGTTTCTTAGGTGCAATATTGAGCAACATGATAAAACAAATTTCCGTCTGGAAACCAGACCAAGACAAATCAACCACACGTTTATCTGGTTCAACCGTCGTATATCTTAAGCTAAGACATACCAGTTATACTGTGCGTTCAGACTTTTGAAAAGAGTACTGGAAAATCGCCGTTTTTATACACTAGATGGATTATGGAAGGCATGCAGGGATGAGGGGGTTGTTTGGATACGAAGACCTTACAACGAAGTACGCTTTTCTTTTAATGTAAACTACGATTCGGAGCTTTTTTAAAGACTTACAGTCATCAAATTAAAGCGTGGACTAATGATGTAATGAGGGTCCAAAACTGTACTTTTTTATTGTCTCCTAATTATTCTACCGACAGTGTAACTGAAGGCTTATTCAACTAACAATATGCTTGTGAGTTAAATGGACCTACAAAGACAAACGAGGCTAAACCTAACAGTGCTACAAGAAAAAAGTGTAAATATTTTATTGCTCACATGTTTCGTTTGCTTATATAGATTGGCTGAGGAGCAGCGACTATTCTGTATCATCGATATCAACCGTATCTGTCACCCATTAGATAAAGTATACAAATATAGCAGCGCCAATGTGATAAACAGAGATAACCTAAGAGATGAAAAACGTATCAGATAGCTTGAACTAAATATTGGAACCAATTTTACTAGCTGATGAAAATACGTATGACTTGCTAAAGAATAAGACAAAAGTTGTGTAGCTAAAGCCAAAAGAACGAACTTATAATATTTTTGAGTCTTAAAACTTTAAAAAATATTTGAACTGAAACAGCAAATAGTTGAATATAAGTCACCGCCAGAAACGAAATGATAACAAAAGTCGGAAACCGAAATATACATCCTTAAATAATGAAGGTTTCTGTTAGTATTGTAATTTGAGAGTTAAATACGTAACTTACAATTCAGTGACAGGATATTTTAATGAATTGCTATGAAGACTGTAGCATATACTAAATAAACGTAAATCTTGTAATTCATTATTTAACCCACGTACGCGTGGGCTTCATACTTCATGTTCAAAAACGTTTTTAATCAAGTTTCAGTAATTGCCAAAAAATGTAAGCTATTAATACCATATTCCTTTCTAATAGTTCTATATGTATACATATACATAGCTTTAGAGTCAACCATACCTAAGTCAAACATTTTTACGATATACCAAACTAAATATGAAGTTTTTCTTGAAATTCCGTTAACTCGATATCAGTCTCTGTGGTGTGTGTGCGTTACATCTATAATGTCTTAGAGTTTGTTGGTAATTAAACACAAAGCTGCACAATGGACTACCTGTGTTCTACCCACCACGTGTATCGAAACCCAGGTTCTAGCATTGTAAGTCCGCAGACATACCGCTGTATCACTGAGAGGCTATGTCTTACAGAGGTCGAACGTAATACATTTTACTTACATACATGCGGGGCTACTCCTTGAAACCGGTAGAAACTTGGAACAATATTTGCGTTCCCTAGGATTGGGTGACAACACTGTGGTCCAGGGATGTTCCACATCTGTAAATATTTTTATAACGTTTAATGAAGACAGTAATGACAGGCAGCAACCCAGCAATACAGAGAGGTAACCACCAGGTGACTCTTGGATAGAAGTCTAACATACACTCAAGAAATGCATTAGAAAATAATATAAAAGTTTTCATTTTGGGCACTCGTCAGGTTAGCGAATAGTAACAGTTTGATAAATACTGACACATTAACGTGGGTAATCTTATGTGGCTGTATTAACCTGTGTTAAACATTTAAATGATATTTACAGTGACGAAAACTATTTAACTGCAAGGTCCAAGGACACAAAGAAGTGATAAACTAAGTTACGCAAACCAACTTTTCATTGGCTTATGGAATTGGTGCTTGGCATGTTTGATTAAACATTCTCCACAGCTTTTAATGCTAGGTGACCTATATACTTGTTTCCATTTTTAGAAGATGTAACAGACAAGCCTAGCACATCATATTGTCGTGTTGTAGCAACAAATCAACTTGTTAAAGTAGGTCAGAACCTCATAACAAATAGATTTAAAACCTTGGATCAAAGTTTCAATATAACAACATTTCACTGCAGTAAAATCTCAAATTAACATCGGTATTTTAATATCACAGAGAAAAACAACAACAAAAGTATTTAGGCTACAGTTTTTATGCTCGTAAAACTAAAAATATTTGTTATAAAGACATAATCTAATTTCATATTTCTCTGGATAGTAACTATTCAATATAGTATTAGAGCAGTAAATATAATATAACCAATTAACTTTTTGTTTGTTTATAGTATACATATTGTGTGTGTTCATGAAAAGAAAAAACAATGCATGTTTCTCTACATAAATACGACTGAGCTTTTCCCAGATGTTCAAAAACGAAGTTCAAATGCAACTCTAGCATTTCTCTTGGACCATCAATAGATACTGAAGTATCCTTTAGTAACGTTACTGAGAGACAAGACTCAATCAGTTTTAATGTGTCATATCTTTTGTTACGTTGTAGTAAGTACGCTGGTATCAGCCTGATAAAATATTCTACATTTTAGATTTCAGTTTAGTTTTCTCGATCTTTTTCCAAGAATGTGGAAAATTACTCTCCAATATTCCAATGAAGTTGAAAATACTGATATAATTGTCTAATACAAACTTTAACCTTCTTCTAATGTTACAATTTTTTTCTGTAACTGTTTCTGAGTAACACGTTTCAACTACAATATATGATTTTATGTTGTCTTTCAAAATTTGTAATACATACTGGAGAGATTTACGTGTTCCGTTCTTCCGTAATGTCTTACGTTTGTGAACATTAGCACAGAGAAAGCCGCAAAAACGAAACGTTGATTTGTTTTTAATTATATATATCTGGAGTGTGTAGGTCATTTCTTTTCTAAACAGTTTACTACAATGTATGATCAAAGAAACATTACTCATATTTTACATACAAACTCGAGTCCTTTCAACTATTTCAAATTGCGGGTGAACTTTCAAGCCTGTTTTATTTCTTTAGAGAAAATAAATAACTTATTTATATCACGTATTCAGTTGTTAATTCCAGACAGACAATATATTTCTAGAACACTTCAGCCTATCACAACGAAACTTAAAAGTCAAAGATCTTTCCAATTTAACCGGAACACATCTATTAATTTCAAAGTTAGCGCCATCCATATAACTTGAATATGCCATTTCATACATAAATAAATGTGTCGTATATCTCTAACATGATGCAGTTCTTTAATCAGCAGAGACAACGATGCTGCATATAAGCTATGACTTGGCTATTTGATAGTTTTAAGTAGCATAGTAGGAAAATCTTTCCAGACGTAGAATGATTCAGTAAGAAAGTGCCTTTAGCCTTTATTAAAATTGTTTTTCATCATCGTTACGGCGTTGTGTTCTTGATACTTCTATTTAGAATGCTACCTTTCTGAGATTTGCATTTTTTTCTTGTCTCATTGCTGACTCCTTGTTTTGATAATACATACACTTTTGTTGCTTTGTTGAACACGCACACCTTAAACTAAAATTATCAACTTCGTCAGAATTCAAATATTTAGAGATGAGTGAAAAATATTTATCCCCAAAGGTTTGATTTGATTGTTTGGAATTAAACACGAAGGTTCACAATGGGCTATCTGTGCGCTGCCCACTACGAGTATCGAAACCTGTCACAACCAAACATGCTCGCCCTTTCAGCTATGGGAATGTTATTACGTGATGGTCAATCCCACTATTCGTTGGTAAAAGAGTAGCCCAATAGTTGGCGGTGGGTGGTGATGACTAGTCTCCTTTCATCTAGTCTTACACTACTATATTAATTAATACAGATGTAGTACAAACCGTTTTGGTGATCATATTCTGGTTTTATGAAATAAAATAAAGTAACATTTAAAAACCTGTAAAAAAAATACTAACGTGGAAAAATTTGACCACACTGTTAATTAGCGTAAAATTATGAAAAATATTTTTAAATATTGTTTTTAATTCGAAATACATACAAGTTTAATAATATAATACTGCATTTTGTAATCGTTTCTTGTTTCAACTAAAGTTACCATCCGAATATTTTTTAAGACTTTGGAGTAAAAAATAATATCATGTAAGATAATTTTTACTTTTTCTTGCTCCTGGACAGAAAGTGTTATTTCCCAATTGCTTATGCCTAAAGTAAATGGAAAATACCTGATTTTCTATTCAAATTTTGCTTTTGTGGCCTGGGAAAGTATAACGAAAACATGGTGGGAGATTGTATTTGGGGATTGATACGTGAAAGCGATTTACGTTACAGTTGCAAATTGCCTGGCATGGTCACGTGGGTTAAGGCGTTCAGCTTGTAATCTGAAAGTCGCGGGTTCGAAAACCCGTCGCACCACACATGCTCGCCCTTTCAGCCGTGTGGGCGTTACAAGTGACGGTCAGTTCCACTGTTCATTGATAATAGAATAGCTCAAGAGTAGGCGGTGGGTGGTGATGACTAGCTGCCTTCCATCTAGTCTTACACTGCTAAATTAGGGACGGCTAGCACAGATAGCCATCGTATAGCTTTGCCCTAAATTCAAAAGCAAACAAACACAATTTTAAAATATTCATTGCTCAAAATAACTTTGTTCAACAACAATAAAGTATTAACTAGACAACGATTGCTTTTACCAATCAATTGCAACAGGAAAAACCTAATATTTACTTGTAAATAAAATGGTAAAAAAACTATGAGATTATAATTGATTTCAACTAAATCATCGCATTTGAAATGTGGACAGAGAAGAGACTATAGGCTAACAACTTATCAAAATGTAGAAAAAGAAAGTATCACTGTGAAATGGTGTACCGAAACTACTGAACATTAACACATTCTAATATGACATATTTGTTATAACATATATAGTTACTAGGGTACTGCTCGTCACAAATGATGGAGCAGGTACTATCAACACCATGGTATGTTCTAACTTCATATTTCAAAGCTAGATGAAATATTTTTTTCGAAATAGAACTTGTGCAACAAACAAGAAGAAAATTGAAGTTGAGGCAGTCAAAAGTTTATTAATTCCTTTGTGAGCCAATCGAAATTAAGATCATTCGTGGCATATTCACAGAATAATTATTGATAAAAATCAGTTAGATTAACGACTTTTAATATATATAGACACCAGCGCATTTCGATAACACAACGTTTCAATAATGTCTTTCAGTTTGTTTGTTTTGAATTTCGCGCAAAGCTACTCGAAGGCTATTTGCGCTAGCCGTCCCTAATTTAGCAGTGTAAGACTAGAGGGAAGTCAGCTAGTCATCACCACCCATCGCCATCTCCTGGGCTACTCTTTTACCAACGAATAGTGAGATTGACCGTCACATTATAGCGCATCCACAGCTGAAATGGCGAGCATGTTTGGTGCGACGGGTTTTTGAACCCGTGACCCTCAGATTACAAGTCGAACGCCTTAACCCATGCCGGACCATAATGACTTTTGCGTCATGTCGCTTAGAAAAAAAGTTTAACCTAGTATTCTTTGAACTGCAAGCATAAAATTAAATATATAGACAAATGGAAAAATATTTGTTGATTTCTTATTTAGAGTATCTGTTGATTAAACAGTTTTTTTCCAATTAAAAACATTTGTGATATAACAGAAAATAGCTTAATTCAGAAACGACTTAAGTTTAAGGTTAATTCGATATTTTTACTTTCATGATACATTTCATGAACTTCTTTCTGGGTTAGGTGACTTTACACTACGTTTATGCTTCAGGCTTCTTATACCAACACTCACTACTCTCATAAGGTTTCACGTCACACACCTTTCATGGCCCCCAATAGTAATTAACATCGAAATAAGTAGATAGCAATCGATCTACTCTATCAGGATAAATGTGTTTTTACTATTATGACTCCTCCTATTTCGAGAAATCGAGCGTGGCGTGACGTGACACATACTGATTTGTTTTCCCGTACAAGTTATATTAGGTTATTCATATACATGCCAAAGTACTATTAAGTACTCCCCGCAATGGGACAGCGGTAAGTCGTTGGATTTACAACGTTAAAATTAGACATTCGATTCCCTATCGGTAGACACAGCAGATAGCCAATGTGAGTTTGCTAAAATGAAACGTATACACATACATACCACTGAGTAAGAAACGAAGTAAATATAATGAGAGGAATGAAACTCTTCCCCCTAACTTCCTGAAACAGGTGTTTTGTTTAATAAAATAGCACAACTCGCATGAATCAAGGGAAGAAAACGTTTAAATCAGGCCACCTCTCCATTTCTGTACACTGTAGTTTATTTAGGCGATGTAAACTTGGCAGTCCGATAAGAAACGTTGAACTCATTTGAGGCAATTGATTCTTGAAAGAGCGTAGTTCACGTTTTGCACTATATTTCAAATCAACTTAAAAATTCTCTTCAGCAGACTGTCATGTAATCGTCTTTTTTTTTACTTATATTTTATCCTTAAGGTATACAATTCAAAGCATCATTCGTAAAAAGAGTGTAATGACCCATCACACAAGTTTTGGCAACTCATAAAACGAGCTCAACGTGTTTATCCTTAAGGTATACAATTCAAAGCATCATTCGTAAAAAGAGTGTAATGACCCATCACACAAGTTTTGACAACTCATAAAATGAGCTCAACGTGTTTATCCTTAGGATATACAATTCAAAGCATCATTCGTAAAAAGAGTGTAATGACCCATCACACAAGTTTTGACAACTCATAAAACGAGCTCAACGTGTTTATCCTTAAGGTATACAATTCAAAGCATCATTCGTAAAAAGAGTGTAATGACCCATCACACAAGTTTTGACAACTCATAAAACGAGCTCAACGTGTTTATCCTTAAGGTATACAATTCAAAGCATCATTCGTAAAAAGAGTGTAATGACCCATCACACAAGTTTTGACAACTCATAAAACGAGCTCAACGTGTTTATCCTTAAGGTATACAATTCAAAGCATCATTCGTAAAAAGAGTGTAATGACCCATCACACAAGTTTTGACAACTCATAAAACGAGCTCAACGTGTTTATCCTTAAGGTATACAATTCAAAGCATCATTCGTAAAAAGAGTGTAATGACCCAGCACACAAGTTTTGACAACTCATAAAATGAGCTCAACGTGTTTATCCTTAGGATATACAATTCAAAGCATCATTCGGAGAAAGAGTGTAATGACCCATCACACAAGTTTTGACAACTCATAAAACGAGCCTCAACGTGTTTAATTATAAAATAAAAGTAAAATATTAAGGTAATTTTTTATTTCGTGACCAAACATCATTTCGATTAGTGAATGCAAAAACAGCATCCAAATCGTTGTTATTGGAGTTCATTATAAATTAGATGTGCTTATGGAACAAATACAGTATTAAACCTAATAAAATCTTACCTAAAGCATTCGTTGAAATCGATTGTTTGCCAGTTATGCATTGGAAGAATATGTCCATATTTTATCAGTTATAAGGGGAAACGAATTTTATATTTGTACAATGTATTTATTTCTTACGTTTATTAAAACTACCCCAATTTATTTGTCTCATGTTTTTGGCTGCACATTAGGAAACCAAACTATTTAAAATTTTAGTATACATTTTTCTCTTCTGCTGTAAGAACTATACTTTTTTACTCCAGCTGTGTATACGCACTTTTTAAGACACTTTAAAAATTCTCAAACTTATTTGTATGTTTTAAATATACTGATGAGGCCTAAAAGGACAGATGTTTTTATAGCCAAACTGTTGACTGTAAATTTCAATTACGTAATAATGATCAATCTTATATGTATTATTCTGTAACTCATCTACTTGCAGCTTGTGTTATAAATCTTGAGAGTAAGCATTTTAGTTCTAATGTTTCTTATTTGTTTGTTTTATTATGAAGTACACGATTACAGTATATCTGTGCTCTAACCGCCTCGGGTATCTAAATCTAATTATGATTCTCATAAACCCTCATAACCAACACTGGTCCACCGGAGGAAGTTCAATGGTCCTTCATCATGATCTTTAAAAGAAATTACTCATGTCAAATTAGAAGCAAAACCATTATTTCAAAGTGTATCAAACGTTTAACGTTTGTATTAAAAACAATTATACTACAATACAGAATTCCATCAACAGTTAACTTTCCTCATGAAAACAAGATCTGATTCTTTCTGATTCTATTCTCAGACCCATCAGGTATCTCAGTGTCAGAATTTCACATAATTATACTTATTCTGATATTGTGATTGCCAAATAATAAGAGTTTTGTCAGCAATGTTTAAATATATATATATACATATACCGATTTCGTTAAAGAATAATTTCATATTTGATACTCATAATACCCTGTTGATATTACTTGGTTAATGTTTTATATAAATATAAAAAAACTCATATATAATTTACTTTTATCATGTAATGTAGCAACATCCAAAATTTTAACGGATATTAAATACTTAGTCCCCTAGTGGCACTAAAGAGGTATCTCTGCGGAATTATAACGTTTGAATTCAGGTTTCGATATACCCGTGGTGAGCAGAGCATATATAACTCATTCTTTAGCTTTGTGTTTAAATGCAAGCAGAAAAACTATCTATATATTTATTTAATCAAGGATATGCCAAAATCAGATACACATAACTTGTGTTGGCTACTGAAAAGCATTCTGCTTTTGTTGACTACCACATAAAAAGACATTTCATTTGCACTTTCTTCTTACATACTGGACACGGCCTTCTTTATAAAAATCATAAAGAAAATAAAAATTAGAAATCAACAACGGAGAGTTACTTTATAACAGTCTGTACGCGGTGGGTGTTTCTTCCTTTTACGCTACTATTCAATATAATGAAACATACAAAATCCTTAAAAACAACCCTAAAACTTTTCAATTCACCCAAACCTCAACGACGATCATTACATACAGATTAACTATTTTGCATTGGATCGCGGGTTCGAATCCCCATCACACCGAACATGATCGCCCTTTCAGTAGTGGGGCGTTATAAAGTGACGATCAATCCCATTATTCATTGGTAAAAGAGTAGCTCAAGAGTTGGAGGTGGGTGGTGATGACTAACTGCCTATCCTCTAGTCTTACACTGCTAAATTCAGGACAGCTAGTGCAGATAGCCCTCGAGTAGCTTTGCGCGAAATTCGAAACAAACCAAAACCTAAGAACGATAATGTATTTATGGTTCATATCGAAAACCAGCTTTACATAAAAATGCTTTTAAATGTTACAGATATGACGTGTTTTATTTGGACAGCTGCTTCTGAATCAGTTAAAGATCTTACTCTTTATGCTAACAAAACAATGAATTTTACCACTGATTACCTCCTTATCTAAATAAAATTTCTTAACGTCATCATTTCTTTCCGTAACGGACTTTTTACCCATTGGCTTATAATAGAAAACCTACAGACATACTACGATATATTTACTATAAAAACTGCCACCCAATGGCATCCCACACAAAATAAACGGAATATTACTTACAGTCAAAAGTTCCAAATCATGAAAACATGTAGCGATGGAATGAGGTGCAGAAAACACATTAAGACTGTAAACAAACTATATAAAACTACCAATATTGATAAACAGATTGAAGAAGCTAGCAGCGCTTGACGAAAGCCAACCTTTAAACAGTGTAATACCAAAAAGTCAAGCAGAATTCGTCTTGTTATTACCTATCACTTTAACCTCAAAAATATTTCGCGTGATCTTAAAAAAATTACGTACATTGCAATTTAATAATCACCCAAGATACATTTTTCCTGAAGATCCTTTAAATACGTCCTTGTTTGTGCACAAATGAATTGCACCTTATCACAGAATGGTTTTCACCCATGTAATAAAGCTCGTTGTCTAGCTTGCAAGTTTATAAAAACTTATTAACTCTTTTTTTCTGACAAAAATGAGCAAGAAAAAGCGTTTTACAATTACTCAAGAAATTATTGCACAATATATAACACCTTTTATCTCACACCATGTAAAAAGTACAAATGCCACTAAGAAGAATAGATCCAAAGGACATTTAGAGAGCACTTCAACACCACGAATATTCTATTATCACCGAAAAAATGCTCTGTTGGTAATAATGATATAAGGTAAGAAACGTGATAGATTATCACTTTAAATATCGCTCAAACTTACGCACTGGACTTTGATACTTAAATCAGTGATCTTCGATCAATATGGACTAAACCTAGATCCTAAAATCAGTTATCTCCATCCAGTATGGACTAAACCTTGATTCTAAAATCAGTTATCTCCAACCAGCGTGGACTAACTCTAGACCCTAAAATCAGTTATCTCCAACCAGCATGGACTAAACCTAGACCCTAAAATCAGTTATCTTCAATCAGCATGGACTAAACCTAGACCCTAAAATCAGTTAGCTCCAACCAGCATGGACTAAACCTAGACTTTAAATTCAGTTATCTCCAATCAGTATGGACTAAACCTAGACCTAAAATCAGTTATCTCCAACCAGTATGGACTAAACTTAGACCCTAAAATCAGTTATCTCCAACCAGTATGGACTAAACTTAGACCCTAAAATCAGTTATTTACAACCAGCATGGACTAAACCTAGACCCTAAAATCAGTTAGCTCCAACCAGCATGGAGTAAACCTAGATCCTGAAATCAGCAATTTTCAACCAAGTACAAAAATTCATATTTATTCTCTCATTTACGTTATATCTTCTCGTCTTTAATATTTCCTAATACTTACTACTTTCATCATAATATTCTGCGTTTGTTCTAACTGATTAACATTGTTTATTAACCATTTTGCATCGAACATTTTTATTTTACTTCATCAATACTTAATATAGTTTCTCTTTACTTTTTTTTTAGCAAATAGGTCACACTTTATACAATTCTTTGAAACTTGGGCCAGCATGGCCTGGTGGTTAAGACGCTCTGCTTGTAATCCGAGTACCAAAGATTCGAATCCCTGTCATTCTAAACATGTTTGCCCTTTCAGCCGTGGTGGTGTTAAAAAGTGACGGTCAATCCCACTATTCGTTGGTAAAAGAGTCGCCTTAGAGTTGGCGGTGGGTAGTGATGACTAGCTTCCTTCCCTTGAGCCTTACACTGCTAAAGTAGGGACGGCTAGCGAAGATAGCCCTCGTGTAGCTTTGCGCGAAATTAAAACACAAACAAATCTTTGAAAAGAAATCGAAATTCTTCTGGGTTGGCATGGTACTCTACAGTGATGTCGCTCCATCTTAATTCAAACTTTTGTAAGTTTTTTTTATTTATTATAAATCATTTGTTCATTTATTTATTCCCAATCTGCGTGCGCTGAAGAATGATTCATCTCTTGAAATTGTTTGGATTGTAAGGTTTTATTAACTGGGTTTTTGAACCTACATATTTTGTTAAAATCATGAACAAATATATCAATAAACATTGATTGTGTAAGTCAAAACCTGATTGAGTTGATTCTTATTAGCCATTATTTGTCTCTCCTTATAAAGCTAGTTTATCTCTTAGCGTACTGGTTACTTATGGGTTGGGATTTTATAACGTCATTCTAACAAGTGTTTACTTCAAAAATAATATTCAATACAGATGCTGCTAATAAACATTAAGAAGTGTCTATATATTTGTTATAAATTATTGTTGTCGCTGATACTTATAATAGAGCTTGTGGAAATATCAACTCTAAGGTTCTTTAAGTGAAAAAATCTATTGTTTGACGACATTGTCCTGGGAATGTTTCTGTTTGACGACATTGCATACTCTGTCCTGAAACACAGTTCTGATATGGAATGTTCAAAACTTCTAGGTAGCTGCTGAACAGTGTTTCTGTAGCTAAGTTAATGTCCAAAAATAATTATCATTTCTATATTAATCTCTCAAGTAATTGGGTCAAACAAAAGGTTTTTGACATATTCTTAGGTTGAAGTTACGGTTTTGCAAAACCTCCACTTCTAAATTTAAGTTGTTTATGAGCATTTAAGCTTTAAATGTATTACTAAGCAATAAGAGATGATGTCTATATATAATAAAAAAGCTACTCAGATACTAATGGCATACTGGAATTATTAATGATTTGTTCATCAGAAAAATCTTCTGAGTCATGACATTTTCAGTTCTCATATTATATTTACCTCCTGTAACAGAAACGTTCATAGTCATGAGTATCGTGAGCCTCACAGAGACTTTGAGTCGTTGCTTTTCAAGTCCGGCATGGCCAGTTGGTTAAGGCACTCGACTCGTAATCCGAGGGTCGTAGGTTCGAATCTACGTCACAACAAACATGCTCACCCTTTCAGCTGTGGGAGCGTTACAACGTAACGGTCAATTCCATTATTCATTGATAAAAGGGTAGCCCAAGAGTTGGCGGTGAGTGGGAATGACTAGCTACCTTCTCTCTAGTCTTACACTGCTGAGTTAGAGACACCTAATGTAGGTAGCCTCCATGTAGCTTTGCTTTTAAATTAATTAATTAGAAAGCAACTGATTTATCTATAGTTCTTCCTGAATAAAAGATAGAAATTATAAACCATTTGTTATTCCAAGACTCATCAGAACATTTTAAATGAAGCTACATTTCAGAAAATATACTAAACGTCAAATAAACGGGAAACTAACAAATGTTATTTGAAATATAATGTTTTTCGTAATATGACAAAATGTTGCTTGAAATTAATAAAAAATAAAATAATAAGTTCCTATCAAATACATTCACCTGTCAACGAGGAGTGGTTTTTGGTTAAGTTTAGTTTGTTTGTTTCAGCACATTCTGCTGCTCACATGGATCTAGTCCCGACTTGTTGTCAAAATTTCCACTGTGGAGATCGAACTGAATCTCCCACGAACTTTGGAATCAAAATGTTTTCAGAATTCTAAGTTAATTTATTATATATGCTATTGTGAGACTATATAATACGAAGAACAGAATATCGGGAATGACACTTTTTCTTCACTTCATCCAATACAAAACACGTTCATGCCAGCAATACGTTTGAACCAAAGTTTTATTGTTCATGTAAAGATATTTTGGAATAATTTGGTTTCGTTACTCTTGCCTTCGAAATCTAACGGTTTCGTTACAGTGGCTCAGCGGTATGTCTGCAGACTTACAACGCTAAAATCCGGGTTTTGATACCCGTGGTGGGCAGAGCACAGATAGCCCATTGTGTAGCTTTGTGCTTAATTCAAAAGCAACGAAACAACAACGTTACCCGTGGACATAGAATAGGTCCCTCCGTTTCTGTTGGCCAGGTTGTTAGGACGCTCCACTTGTAATACGAAAGTCGTGAGTCCGAATCTCCATCACACCAAACATGCTCCTCATTTCATCCGTGGGGGCGTTATAATGTGATAGTTAATCCAACTATTCGTTGGTAAAAGAGTACCCTAAAGGACTAAATTAGGGACGGCTAGCGCAGATAGTCCTCGTGTATCGTTGCGCAAAATTCAAAATAAACCAAACCATTACTGATAGACAATTGGATTTTTTTGTCATCCAACTTTTGTTTCGTTCTGATCTCAATAGGAAATCATAAATAACAAGCTGAGAAATGGGATTTACGAAGTACTCACCCACACTAAAACCCTCAGTGTTTAAAACTTCCAGGATTTAGTATCTATTAGTATCTGAATTCTTATTTATAGCAAAAGTATTCCAGCTGTCCCTAATTTGAAAATACTAACCAGATTGAAAGCAGTCAGTAAAAGTGTAGATAATATATTATGGTATCGCATAAACTGAAACGTGGATTATCATTCACTCGCGTATTTTACCTAGAATATTTCTTTAAAAACTATCTGACTAATAATTTGGATTTTTTATTAGTTGTCAGATAAAAATCAACAGTCGAGTTAAAAGTACAACAGAGTAAACCGCTGATAAGGTAATACTGCTGTTGTAAACTGTTCACTAAAACTCAAGCTTGCTTATTTCCCGAGAAACGTCACTCTAATCACTAATTGGTTACTTCTTGAAGACTCACTTTGAGAATAGGCAATGTTATAGTTTTATTTTTATCTCAGTGGGAAGTGAGAAAGAGTTCATTCTACGGAAGACCCCGGTGAACAAATTATACCTATTCTATCCCGAGGCAACGGTATTGTGTACTGTAAACTGTGTACCAAAAACGTAAATGTTTTGTACCTTAGGTAGTTTGGCGTTACTTAAATTTTAGTTTATAAAGTTTAATGGGTACAGTGTACGCTAACACTATTAGACAGCTATGAAACCTTAGTTGTTGGTTTTTGTGCATATTTTATTTGACTCAAGGCCACATGTTTCAAGAAACATAGGCAGAGGATGTACACTCAAAATTATTGACAGATTTTATCATAAACATATCAATAAATTACCAATGTTAGCTTGTACAAGGTTAGAAGGAAAATGTGAAATAGATAACACAAGAGCTTGTTTACCATATGTTCAAGACTTATCTACAATAATAGGTAATACAGTGAAAAAATATACAAAATGTAGTATAACATTAACAAAGTTTATATTGAACAAACGTGTAAAAATTTAAAACGCACGATTAAATAACATAAATATGCGATCGCAAAATACAAAGTAATTTAAATAAATCGCTATTAGCAGAGCACGTGGAAGAAATATATCACATTATAGGCGAGTATAACAGAAAATTGACAAAATAGGTAGAATTTAAAATATAATAAAATATCAGAGAAACTAGTGAAATTGAAATATATATATATTGTATTCAATTGTACCTTAAATTATATATGTTATTAAATAAGAAAATATGTTCAAGTCTAAAAATAATAAAATACTGGTCAGATGTGTTGTAACTCTGGGTAGGTTAAGCCTAGATGGCGTTTTGTTACTCAAATAATTATGTGGATATATGAGTCTCAAGAGTCTTTATGGTTACTGCTGAAGATAGCGTTACAGGACATCGAAATATAGGTAGAATTTTCTTTAGGGGTAAGTCCTGTTTTTAATTAATATTTATTGTGTGAAATCTTAATATTGTATTTCTTCTAACTGTAAATAAAACCTGAGGTTATTGTAAGGTCGTTACGGATTACAATAAAACCAGAAAAAAAGTGTATGGGTTAAAAATGCTCACAGAACGAGCTCTGGGCTGATGTTAGTGGTTTGTTCCTTTTAAATTTTGACTAAGATGATGCTGGTTAGAACTTTTAATGTCGTCCATGTTCATGTACGTCTGATATTCTGAGCTAATTATGATTTTCTTACACAGAATGTGCTTTTCAAAGCTTAAACCTCGAAATATGTGTCCAATGTAATCTATTAAGTTAAAGATGATAAATAACTGTACGCCCTTTTCCTTTTAAATAAATATATCATTTCTGATCATTGTTAATACACGATTAAAAAAGACTAGTTTTAATCTTTCAAACTTCATTTTTTAGCAGGTTAATAATCCTTCACTAATACATCTCATTTCTTAACAACGCCCTTACAAGTAGATGAAAGAGAAAGGAAGTCCAACAAAAATGAGAATTCTGAGGTGTATATTCAAATGTGTATTTCAAAATTCTGGACTGTAATTCTGAAATGGTATAACAGTATCAGTGGCTCGGCATGATCATGTGGTTAGGGCACATGACTTGCAGTCTGAGGGTCGCGAGTTCGAATTCCCTTTCCACCAAGTATGATCTCCCTTTCAGCCATGAGGGTGTTACAACGTGATGGTCAATTACACTATTCATTGGTAAAAGAGTAGCCCAAAAGTTGGTGGTGGGTGGGAATGAACTAGCTGCCTCCACAATAGTTTTTCACTGCTAAGTTAGAGACAGCTAGTCCTCGTAAAACTTTGCGTGAAATTCGATATAAACAAACAAACTAAACAGTATTAAGATGTTTGAATTACGGTATTACTGTAAGTTGCCAAGATAGGTACATTATTGTTTTCTGTATTGTTTGCGTTTAAGATGTTTCGTTAATAGGTTGCTAGTCAATAAAGGTAAACGACAAAGGAACATTGATAAATCTTCTAGATATGGTTGATGTAAAGATCTATGAATCCAAGACGAGAGAAAAGTCAAGAAGATGATGATGTAATACGAAGTGAACATTAAGCGATAGGATAAGAACATCAAAGTTTGAAGAAACGTGATTACCAACCTTCCGATCAAAGACGGTACCAAAAATGAATGTATTACACAATACTGACTACCAAATAATATTGTTATAATTCCTTTTCTTATTTACGATATTGGCTAATATTAGATTTTAAAAGAAAATAACTTGTTTGTCAAGTACCGTAACTGGTTTATTCATTTGATCTATAGATGACGCTATCGTGCTCTGAACTTCTTTTCAGAATCACTTAACGTTTCGAAAGGACGTGTTATTATTTCTTCATAGTTTGTAATGGAAATATTTTCTTCAAAAATTTCATGTTGCATAATGTCAGTGATAACACACTTTAATTAAAGATTACATGAAAGAGCTCTATTAATATTAATTTTATTCCTTTTCGGTTATAATTTATACCTGACAATTTTCAACCGTCTGATATTTAGTCTCATTGTATTTCTATTTAATACTCTCTAATGTGTATATTTACTGATACAAATAGGATTGTAATTGGTGTTGCTTTATAAAATTAACTAAGAGTAAAATTTACAAAAAAAAATATTTCTATTTATGGAAAATATCAGCTTCGTCCTTGCCAAATTAATTCTGAAATTATGAAGGCGGCGTCATCTTCAAGTGAAAATATAAACTAAAACTAACGATATTGCTATACAATTTAAACCCAAATGACATTGTATTCCAGATTTATCATTGTGGCATGGTTATTCTTCCTCTTCGAACTTTGGTACAGTGTAACATACAGCACTATATAAAACGTGAGTAAAGCTAATCAATGTCATAATAAACAAAACAAGCTGAACCTTTTATTCATTTATTACATTTACATGATTAGAATATGACATGTCTTTATAAATTTTGCGCATTCTGAAAACAAAATATCGTTCAGAGTATGATTCTGAGAAGTCGGCTCTGTGCTAGCAAGAAATTTCAGTTGTGATATAACATATTCAGTTGAATATAAATTGTATCTCTATGTGTAACTTCGCAAATGATAGAACTACGTATTCCGAGTAATTTCTATATTAGTTTATAAAAGGCTTATAAACCTTTATCTTTTATTTTATGAAAACCTATTTAAACAAGAAGTGGAGGCATTTTTGTTGTTTTTGTTCCTCATAACTCTCTGGTTCTTAAATAGTTATTGCAGTTGATGTATGAAAGTTGCAGGCTATCAACTGTTCGTGTATTCCGTAGAAATTATATTTCAATTTGCCACTTCAAAAATGTATTCGGATGGTGCTACTATAAACAAGAAACAGAATTTTCAAACAGCAGCTTGCGAAACGTTTTTTGATTACATTGAAAAGATTGATATTTTAATATAAAACAAAATTGCCGATTGTAGTGCCATCTTGTGATGTTTAAATTTAGTTTTCACTTAAAAATTACCACCAGGACGTGAAGTTCAGCAATCTTATTTCTTGAAGGTTTTGTGGTATACGTTAGACGTTATTGAAGAGAAAACGGATTTTTTTAACTAGCACAAGAAAACCGGAACCAAACTTTTATTTGGACATATCATATATATTCATTAGGGTATTTTTTTATATAATTTTAACCCAGGAATTATTTTCAGCACAGACATGATGAAAATTTTCAAAATCATATATTCCACTTTTTCATCAAAAAGAAGCCATGGCACATGACAGTCATTACTGAAAAAAATATATGAATAAAAAATTTGTCGCGATTTTTTTAAATATTCTTAGTTTTTTGAAAATAGCTGGTTTAAATGAATATCATGAGCTTCGTCTGAAATTTAAAAACGTTTATTTTAAATTACAAACTGAAACTTATATCGCAGATAATACAGTAATGTCTAGACTAAATGCAATACAAAATAGAATTATAAAGAAATTGTGAATCAGGTAAAGGGCCTATTGCTAAAAGTAAAGAATACATATGAAACTCTAGCCAGCTTTTACATAAAACGTTTGACATCTAAGACTTAGTAATACAAGTTTCAGTGTGTTCAACATAGCATTACTTTCATAGTGATTTATTTAGAATACATTCATGGGATTTCAACGTGTTGTTGTAATGTTCATTCGAATTATGTATTTTGGACATGCTACGAAACATTAGTAAATGCGATATACGCATATGCACTGAATATATAATATACATACAAAGTCCAGTTACATTAGATATAAAAGTGCTCGTACGAGAGGAGCATCCCTACCTTGTCATAGCATAACACAAGTCGATTATATTTTTCAAAAGGTTTGCGCTTATACTTTACAGGGCGCTCGTCAAATCTGAAATATTGTTTACTAGCATGTCTTGTGTATATCCTCGAATTATTTCCAGTTGTTTTTTAATTTATATATCGTATCCCCTAATTTTGTAGGTTATTTTATGTTTTACGGATAATTCGTAGACACTCGTCTAATAAAGAAAAACTTTAAATTAGTTATGAAGTAAGTTTATAAGATTACCTGTCCACTAACGGCTTACAGGAATAACTTTACAAATCGAACTGAAAAACAAAATATCAGATCTAATAATAACAATCCACTGATCTCACTCACCTACGTCAGAGGGTAATATAAAAATATCATATTCATCTTGGCGATAATACTCATCACTATATGCTTTTAAATTATCTGTCAGATAACAAGCTAAATTTTACTACACGATTAAAGAGTGTCAGAATAAACTGATTTAATTTTGCTACACAATTAGTTTTCTGAGACACCGGTAAGTCTACGAATTTGCAATGCTAAAATCAGGTATTCTATTCCACCCGGTAGACACAGCATATAGCCTGATATGGCTTACCATAAGAAAAACATACACAATTAAAGTCTGTCGAAGTAAAAATTGATTTAATAATACTATTTTTTTTATTATTATACATTTTTGTTTTCGTGTATTTTTTGAATAATTGGGAAAATGAAAAAAAAACTATAATAGGATATGAAATAGTTGTTGGGAAGGATTCATTACATATTATATTTTTATTATTGTAAGCATTATTTTCTAATCATTGTTCGCGCTAAATACCCAATGATGTTGAAATATTTCGACATAAGATGTCAACAACAGGAAAAAAATGTATTGTTGCGCAAATAAAATTAGACCCTATTTAGTTTTTAAAGAGAACTACTGTAAAAAATAGTTTCTCGTCTTCCCGGACTTTGACATTTCCTGGCTATACTTATAAGAGTAAACTGTTACAATATACCTTTAGTATTTTGATCTTCTTAAGCATGAATATTTGAGGACTTTATTTTTACCTATATCATATTTAAATGTTGATAAGCCATTTTATTACATCACAGACATATTATCCATCATCGCTAAATGTTGTTTCACTGCATAAATTGTTTGTTTGTTTTGAATTTCGCGTAAAGCTACACGAGGGCTATCTGCGCTAGCCTTTCCTAATTTAGTAGTCTAAGACTAGATGGAAGGCAGCTAGTCATCACCACCCACCGCTAATTCTTGGGATACTCTTTTACCAACGAAGAGTGGGATTGACCATCACATTATAACGCCTACACGGCTGAAAGGGAGAGAATGTTTGGTGTGGCGGGGATTCTAACCCGCGACCTAAGGTTTACGAGTCGAGTGCCTTAACCGCCTCGCCATGCCGGGCTTTCAAGGTCAGGTTCCTTCTATGTCAAGAGAGCATCGAGATTGTATTGCGTCAAATTTGCATCCAATCCCTGATAGTCGAGATAACACGTTGTTCAAGGTCAAATTCTTCGTATGTTGAGACGGGACTTAGGAACCGCTACCCAGTCTGGCTTTATTGAAACAAAACAAATGAGAATGGTGACGTAATGATCAGAGAATGGATGTCAGTCCATTAGTTGAGTAAAGAGAAACAGTTGGTAAAAAGCATTTTGCCCAAAGGCACGACGCAAGACAGCCACGCTTTTCTCCTTTGTTTTGTTTCATTCAGCAAAACTCGACAGCAAAGATCATTTATTTTCCAGCAATACGTTTGGTTTTGAACTTCGCGCAAAGATAAGGAGGGCTATCTGTACTATCTATCGCTAATTTAGCAGTAACCACAAGGGAGGCAGTTAGCTAACAGCAGCCAACACTATCTCTTGAGAGCACCACTATTTAACTAATGAATAGAGACTTATCGTCACATTGTAACACCCCCACAGCTGAAAAGGAGAGAACGTTTGATGGCGGGGATTCGAACCCGTGTCTCTCAGGTTGGGATATATAGGAAGAGAAGGTAATAATAAGATAGAATAGGAATTTCGTAGGGGACGTCATCTACTCTGCTAACAAGTAAGATATAAATAATAATATACACTTAAAAATACCACTCCACGGGTATGAAAAACATAATGATTTTAAATACAAAATTATGCAAATATGTTAAAAATATTTTTGAGTAATAACGAAAAGCGACAAAGCATTTTTAAAGTAAAATATAATTTTCTTTACAATATAATTTATTTTATATATGTTCCCCAATGGAACAAATGTAAGTTTATGGACTTACAACGCTAAAATCGAGGGTTAGGTTCCTCAATGTGACTTTGCTGTAAAACAAAGAAATAAACAAGAAGTTGTACATAAATATATATACATGTTTATAAGTTCATCGTCATAGAAAAGAGATTCATATAAACGCTCGATTCAATACAACGGTACAAAAATATGTAACGTATTTTTGTGCAACAAAATTCTAAAGATTACTGGTAATTCAGAAAAGGCAACAACAAAAAATTACCTATACAGTTTCTGGGGCCACCAGAAAAAGGGGTGTAGGCAAAAGCATGACGACCTACACAGTTCTCAGGCAAGAAACGATCTGGATCAAATTTTTCTGCGTTAGGAAAAACTTCTTCGTTTCGATGTAGCATATAGGTTAGGATAATACAGGTAGTCCCTTTAGGCAATATGTATCCATCTAATAAAGACGAATTAAGAGTAACTTTTATATTGCAGTTGAGTGAAAGGTCTAAGATGGTGAAATAATTTGTAGTTTCTAGACTTTTTATATTTTATTAAAGGTATATGTTTTTTTAATATATTTATTTCTGCAGTTATATCTTTTGAGTCAGAAGGGTGTAAAATCAGCACTTCGGATGTAATTATTTACTTCGGATGTAATTGTTTACTTCGTGATGCAGAAATCTAACACAGATGATCCTCAAATAAATAATCTTTATTTCTCTCTCTTTGTTTAACTTGAAACCTTTAAGTTCGCTACAGTTTAGGTTCAGAGTTACAATTTATATGTTGATCAGACTAAAAATATACTTTTTCACTATCAAAAATTAAATTATCGTGATAACATTTGTGGTATTAACAACACTCGGAACTGTTATGATTTACTAATGTTTCCAAAACATTATTAATGAGAGACGTATAACTATGAATCTTAAGGAGAGGTAACATAGCCGTTTGGTCTGATTGTTTGATTGTACACTTACAGACATATAAGTCTTCAACAGTTAACATAGAAGATTGGTCTGATTGTTTGATTGTACATTTACAGACATATAAGTCTTCAACAGGTAACATAGAAGTTTGGTCTGATTGTTTGATTGTATACTTACTGACATTTAAGTCTTTAACAGGTAACACTGCGTTTGGTCTGATTGTTTGATTGTACACTTACTGACATACAAGTCTTCAACAGGTAACGTAGCCGTTTCGTCTGATTGTTTGATTGTATACGTACTCACATTTAAGTCTTCAACAGGTAATATAGCCGTTTGGTCTGATTGTTTGATTGTATACTTACTGACATTCAAGTCTTCAACAGGTAACATACCCGTTTGGTCTGATTGTTTGATTGTATACTTACTGACATTTAGGTTTTCAACAGGTAACGTAGCCGTTTCGTCTGATTGTTTGATTGTATACGTACTCACATTTAAATCTTCAACAGATAACATAGCCGTTTAAGCTCATTGTTTGATTCTATACTTACCGACATTTAAGTCTTCAACAGGTAACGTAGCCGTTTGGTCTGATTGTTTGATTGTATACTGACTGATATTTAAGTCTTCAACAGGTAACATATTCGTTTGGTCTGATTGTTTGATTGTATACTTGCTGATATTTAAGTCTTCAACAGGTATCATATTCGTTTGGTCTGATTGTTTGATTGTATACTTACTGATATTTAAGTCTTCAACAGGTAACATATTCGTTTGGTCTGATTGTTTGATTGTATACTTACTGATATTTAAGTCTTCAACAGGTAACGTATTCGTTTGGTCTGATTGTTTGATTGTATACTGACTGATATTTAAGTCTTTAACAGGTAACATAGCCGTTTGGTCTGATTGTTTGACTGTATACTTACCGACATTTAAGTCTTCAACAGGTAACATACCCGTTTGGTCTGATTGTTTGATTGTATACTTACCCGTTATAATTACAACAGGTAACATACCCGTTTGCTCTTATTGTTTGATTGTATACTTACCCGTTATACTTACAACAGGTAACATACCCGTTTGCTCTTATTGTTTGATTGTATACTTACTGACATTTAAGTGTTCAACAGGTAACGTAGCCGTTTCGTCTGATTGTTTGATTGTATACGTACTCACATTTAAGTCTTCAACAGGTAACATAGCCGTTTGGTCTGATTGTTTGATTGTATACTTACTCACATTCAAGTCTTCAACAGGTAACACAGCCGTTTGGTCTAATTGTTTGATTGTATACTTACTGACATTTAAATCTTCAACAGGTAACACAGCCGTTTGCTCTGATTGTTTGATTGTATACTTACTGACATTTTAGTGTTCAACAGGTAACGTAGCCGTTTCGTCTGATTGTTTGATTGTATACGTACTCACATTTAAGTTTTCAACAGGTAACATAGCCGTTTGGTCTGATTGTTTGATTGTATACTTACTGACATTTAAGTCTTCAACAGGTAACATACCCGTTTGGTCTGATTGTTTGATTGTATACTTACCCGTTATAATTACAACAGGTAACACAGCCGTTTGGTCTGATTGTTTGATTGTATACTTACCGACATTTAAGTCTTCAACAGGTAACACAGCCGTTTCGTCTGATTGTTTGATTGTATACGTACTCACATTTAAGTCTTCAACAGGTAACATAGCCGTTTGGTCTGATTGTTTGATTGTATACTTACTCACATTCAAGTCTTCAACAGGTAACACAGCCGTTTGGTCTGATTGTTTGATTGTATACTTACTGACATTTAAATCTTCAACAGGTAACACAGCCGTTTGGTCTGATTGTTTGATTGTATACTTACTGACATTTAAATCTTCAACAGGTAACACAGCCGTTTGCTCTGATTGTTTGATTGTATACTTACTGACATTTAAGTGTTCAACAGGTAACGTAGCCGTTTCGTCTGATTGTTTGATTGTATACGTACTCACATTTAAGTCTTCAACAGGTAACATAGCCGTCTGGTCTGATTGTTTGATTGTATACTTACTGACATTCAAGTCTTCAACAGGTAACACAGCCGTTTGGTCTGATTGTTTGATTGTATACTTACTGACATTTAAGTCTTCAACAGGTAACACAGCCGTTTGCTCTGATTGTTTGATTGTATACTTACCGACATTTAAGTATTTAACAGGTAACATAACCGTTTGGTCTGATTGTTTGATTGTATACTTAACCGTTATACTTACAACAGGTAACATACCCGTTTGGTCTGATTGTTTGATTGTATATTTACTGACATTTAAGTCTTCAACAGGTAACACAGCCGTTTGGTATGATTATTTGATTGTATACATACTGACATTCAAGTCTTCAACAGGTAACACAGCCGTTTGTTCTGATTGTTTGATTGTATACTTACGGACATTTGAGTCTTTAACAGATAACATACCTGTTTGGTCTGAATGTTTGATTGTATACTTACTGATATTTAAGTCTTCAACAGGTAACATAACCGTTTGGTCTGATTGTTTGATTGTATACTTAACCGTTATACTTACAACAGGTAACATACCCGTTTGGTCTAATTGTTTGATTGTATATTTACTGACATTTAAGTCTTCAACAGGTAACACAGCCGTTTGGTCTGAGTGTTTGATTGTATACTTTCTGACATTCAAGTCTTCAACAGGTAACACAGCCGTTTGTTCTGATTGTTTGATTGTATACTTACGGACATTTGAGTCTTTAACAGATAACATACCTGTTTGGTCTGAATGTTTGATTGTATACTTACCGACATTTAAGTCTTTAACAGGTAACGTAGCCGTTTGGTCTGATTGTTTGATTGTATACTTACTGACATACAAGTCTTCAACAGGTAACATTTAAATTTGGTCTGATTGTTTGATTGTATACTTACTGACATTTAAGTCTTCAACAGGTAACATATTCGTTTGGTCTGATTGTTTGATTGTATACTTACTGATATTTAAATCTTCAACAGGTAACATACCCGTTTGGTCTGATTGTTTGATTGTATACTTACCGACATTTAAGTCTTTAACAGGTAACACAGCTGTTTGGTCTGAGTGTTTGATTGTATACTTTCTGACATTTAAGTCTTTTACAGGTAACATAGCCGTTTGGTCTGATTATTTGATTGTATGTTTACCGACATTTAAGTCTTCAACAGGTAACGTAGCCGTTTGGTCCGATTGTTTGATTGTATACTTACCGACATTTAAGTCTTCAACAGGTAAGATATTCGTTTGGTCTTATTGTTTGATTGTATACTTACTGACATTTAAGTCTTCAACAGGTAACATATTCGTTTGGTCTGATTGTTTGATTGTATACTTACTGATATTTAAATCTTCAACAGGTAACATACCCGTTTGGTCTGATTGTTTGATTGTATACTTACCGACATTTAAGTCTTCAACAGGTAACATAGCCGTTTGGTCTGATTGTTTTATTGTATACTTACCGACATTTAAGTCTTCAACAGGTAACAGCCGTTTGGTCTGAATGTTTGATTGTATACTTACCGACATTTAAGTCTTTAACAGGTAACGTAGCCGTTTGGTCTGATTGTTTGATTGTATACTTACTGACATACAAGTCTTCAACAGGTAACATTTAAATTTGGTCTGATTGTTTGATTGTATACTTACTGACATTTAAGTCTTTAACAGGTAACACAGCTGTTTGGTCTGAGTGTTTGATTGTATACTTTCTGACATTTAAGTCTTTTACAGGTAACATAGCCGTTTGGTCTGATTATTTGATTGTATGTTTACCGACATTTAAGTCTTCAACAGGTAACGTAGCCGTTTGGTCCGATTGTTTGATTGTATACTTACCGACATTTAAGTCTTCAACAGGTAACATATTCGTTTGGTCTTATTGTTTGATTGTATACTTACTGACATTTAAGTCTTCAACAGGTAACATATTCGTTTGGTCTGATTGTTTGATTGTATACTTACTGATATTTAAATCTTCAACAGGTAACATACCCGTTTGGTCTGATTGTTTGATTGTATACTTACCGACATTTAAGTCTTCAACAGGTAACATAGCCGTTTGGTCTGATTGTTTTATTGTATACTTACCGACATTTAAGTCTTCAACAGGTAACATAGCCGTTTGGTCTGATTGTTTGATTGTATACTCGCTGACATTTAAGTGTTCAACAAGTAATGTAGCCGTTTGGGCTGATTGTTTGATTGTATACTTACTGACATTTAAGTCTTCAACAAGGTCTCGTGCTATGAATGGAGCTGACGGGAAAACGCGTTGAGTTTCCTGACAGGGAAAAATGTCATAACGTTATTTTCCGAAACAGTTTTACAAAATTACACAATCGTAATTTCTAAGATAGCTTTACAAAATGTCATTATTATTTTGCACAATAATTTTACAAATTACACAATCTTAGTTTCCAAAATAGCTTCATAAAACGTCAGATTATTAATTTTCTGAATAGCTTTACAAAATGTCATTATTATTTTCCGAAAGAACTTTACAAAATTACACAATCTCAGTTTTCAAAATAGCTTTATAAAATGTCACATTATTATTTTCCTACATAGTTCGGCACCCAGTGTCTCAGCGGAATGTCTTCGGACTTACACTGGTGAAAACCGAATTTTGATACCCGTGGTGGGCAGAGCACAGATAGCCAATTGTATAGTTTTGTGCTTAATTCAAAACAACAACACAAATATGTTTACCAAATGCCACATTATTATTTTCCGAAATAGCTTTACCAAATGCTACATTATTATTTTCCGAAATAGCTTTACCAAAAGCCACATTATTATTTCCCGAAGTAGCTTTACAACACAGGTGAGGTATATTTAATTGGTGCTTTTTTGTCAATAATAGTCTCTACTTTCATTAAATAACGAATATATCTTTTTAGAAAAACATAGGGAAAATTACTTATATCTGCAACTTGAATCAGTTAAAAACAACTGTTATTTTAAAATTTACTTATTTTGATGAAGGCATTTGTTTAAATGTTTGTAGTAAAAGGTGTGGAAAAATATGAATTGAACAATTAAATTACTAAACGATATTGAAATAGCTTTTTCACTCCGTGTCTATAAATAAATCTTTTTATTTAAAGGTGTTTCCTGATTGTAGAATACAATATAACGCAATTATGAAGCTGTCGATAAAAGGTTAAATAATGAGTGAACAAGATTCTAGCATCCTTGAGTGTCCAAGGACTGGAAGCCACTTTACAAACATGTGAGGAAATAGTTCAATTTCAGTAAAGACCACAGGAACGTAAACAAGGAAAAGTGCAATGAAAATAAATCTTCTGTGGTTCAAACCACAGGTATAGTATTTAACAATTTATTCAACTTAATAAATATAATTGATAGCCAAATTCGTCTCTTGAAGTGTTTAAAAGACCGGAAAGTCACGGAGAAAACCCTTTTTATAATATTTTAGGCTTTTTTTTTTTCAGTAAAGTTACTATTACTTTAAAAGACTGTTTCTATAACAGTTAAATAACGAAAAAGTAGAAACAAGTGAAAGTTTTGGAAAAAGTATATAAGTTTCTAATAGTATACTGTTACCTTCAAGACCAGTTCCATGTACTTCATTTGTTTAAGATCGTCTGCTGTGATTGGTCGGTCCTTGTCATCTCCAAATATGGAATCAACTTCTTCTTGTACTCTGCACTGAATGTCAGGATACAAACCTAAGGCATATATGGCCCAACTGATTCCTACTGCCGTTGTATCATGGCCCTGAAAAAGTGTATCGTATTTTTTTTTAATCTCTGACTTTACTAGTACAACAGTTGAAGTATTCTATTAGGATCATTCAGCAAACAAAAGTGTTTTATATCGCTGTGTTATCGTTTGTTAATAAGACTGTTTATATTTCCAAAATGATTTTTGCAGATGAAGCGATTACGTACAATGATTTTTTTTTATCACCAATCAATTTATTTTTCTCAAACTTTTGTTTCTTTGTTTAGAATTGAGCACAAAGCTATACAATGGGGTATCTGTACTCTACCCATCACGGGTATCGAAACCCGCTTTTTAGCGGTGTTACTCAAGAGGCATACCGTTGTGCCACTTGGGGGCTTCAACCTTTTGTAAAATGCTACGATGTGCAAGATCCACATTCTTGAGTGTAAGCCAAAATAGGTATGACCGAAATCTACAATAAACAATCGATTCGAGATAATCTATGCCTTTTTTTTTTCCAATGTTTGACCGAAAGTTATATTTACATATATTACAGTTGAGTTGATTTTTTAGATCGGTATAAGATACGAAGAACGCATTATTAAAATTCCTTGTTGCACCATTTGATCATGGAAATATTACCTTCCAAACACAGGACCAAAATAGTTATCACTCTTCTTATAGCAGTATTACTGACAAGAAGGCACTACATAGAGCAGTGGGTCCTAAACTGGAGGCCACAGTAACGTTTAGGGGAAGGGGCATAGCATATTCACAAAATACGCAGTAGGTACTCACTATCTATAGATTCATTTCATGACTGGGGGAACGTTGTGAAATCCATGTGCTGAAAATGTTTTTGAACATATAGATTAGAGTATATATGAATGTAACGGAGCGTTATCTGCACAGAAGGCTTTAACATCTAATAGGCTGGCTGTAACAAAGAAAATGTAGTTATGATATACATAAACAAAATATTCATTAGACCTCAACACTGAAAAGTTTATCAGTCGTTTTACGTACACCTCAAAACAAGTAGATGTTTGATTGAAGTTGCTGGTGTTTTCGGAACAGATCAGCAATGCTAGAAATGCGTGTTTTCAACCAAATAACCGTCTCCAAAATTATCAAAGTTTCCAATAATTCTATGAAACCATCAAGTAGAGATTCCTCTCTTACCTTGGCCACACCCAGACGTCTAACTTTCGATCTTATTAAAAGGCTTCTTTTTTCAATAAGTGGCTTTAAGTGCAAACTTCTAAGTGTTTCCGGTTTCATTATGTGATGCAACGTTGGCTAAAACATGTTTATTTCAAAACCTTTCTGATAACTAGTCACAAACGTCTGTTGCTGTTTCTTCTGCATAACAAATAGTCACATGGCTACTTATCTCAGAATTTTATGAGGATTTATACTGTAAAGCTGCCTATAATTATATGAACAGCTTAAGGTTTCCAAGGTCAAAACCATCCTGGGTTACTCTTTATAAGAAAAGTTTTTGCTCCATACAGAGCACTACGTGTTGAACGTTCAGCCCATTCAAGTGTTACTTTGCCAGTATCTTCAAGGTTAAAAATGTCAATCATGCTAATTAAATCAATCATTATACTTGATGGATATCTAGGAGTTTTGTAGAATGTATTTGATTGTTAATGGTGTTGAAATTTCCACGTTTCTTGTAATTTTTTTTATTTTACATGCAGTGTATCCATTTTTTAAACTCCTAACATACTTTTAACAAACATGTTACAACAATATGTGCTTTTTCAGTGTAAATCAGCATTTAGAATATTATTTAAGTACGATTAACATTGCTTATACAAACATAAAAGTAAAATTGAAATAATATCTTAGTCGTCCGTATTTTTTCTATATATGCATGTATTATAGTTAACTGAGAAAACGATATACAACACAACTTATCACATTTTCAAGATCGGACAAACATGGATGTCGTTTCTCATAAACTGGCTATTAATAATATTCTGGCCCGGCATGGCCAGGTGGTTAAGGCACTAGACTAGTAATCCGAGGTTCGTAGGTTCGAATCCCCGTCATACCAAATATGCTTGCCCCTTCTGCCGTGGAGGCATTATAATGTGACGGTTAATCTCACTATTCGTTGGTAAAAGAGTAGCCTAAAAGTTGGCGGTGAGTGGTGATGACAAGCTGCCTTTTCTCTAGTCTTACACTGCTAAATTAGGGACGGCTAGCGCAGATAGCTCTCGTGCAGTTTGAGCGGAATTCAAAACAAACCAAACCAACAATGTTCTGTTATACCTAACAACTGAATACAATTTAACTACTTGCGTCAATAGAGGACACTCCATCTTGGTTTGAAAGAACTGGATGATGGTGTTACAACGCTTAATTTATGAAAAACTTGTTTTGTTGGTTAATTAGGCACTACGACTGGAAGTGCTTAGCCCGTGATTTTATAACTATGAATAAAGTACATTCCCTTGTACTTATCGTCAAACTTACGTAGCTCGTGTGAGTTTGTAAGTTTGGGTATGTTTTAGCGTCAAGTTATTCATTAGGCTATCTGCGCTGTGTATAATACGGATAATCGATCCTCAAATGTTAGCGTTGTAAATTCGTAAACTTACCATTGACCCACTGGCGGACACACAAAAACACATTTTGTTTTGTTTGTTTTGGAGCAAAATCACGTTGAGCTACCTGCTGTATCCACCGAAAAGAATCGAACCACAAATTCTACCGTTGAAATTCCATATCTTTCCGCTGTTCCATCGGGAGACAAAAAAAAATATTTATTTGGAACGTCGTGAAACGAGATTTTGCTTAGAACTAAAATCAAACTTAGATTTAATGGTTGTCTTAGCTTCAGATTTAATGGTTGTTTTAGCTTCAGATTTAATGGTTGTCTTAGCTTCAGATTTAATGGTTGTTTTAGCTTCAGATTTAATGGTTGTTTTCTAAATAAAAAGATTTCAAGAAGATTATTTAACCTTGAAGATTTCAATCAAGGTGGAAGTAAATAGGTTTAGAAAAGAAGTAACTAACCGTTGAGTATTCTGTCATTCCAAATTATCACTTTTTATTCAGAATCATGTCACGAAGACTTATCTGTTGTGTAAAAAAACAAGTTGAACTATGTATAAAAGTTAAAATGTCTCTGTTTGTTTGTTTCTGACTCCCGCTAGTACAGCGGTATGTCTTCGGATTTGTAAGGCTAAAATCAGGGGTTCGATTCCCCTCGGTGGGCTCACTAGATAGCCCGATGTGGCTTTTCTATAAGAGAACACATTCTTTGCTTGTTTTTCCACCTCATTCACTAGACAGGTCACACTTTCCTCACATGAAGATGCGCAAAACGACAATTTTTCATTAATATACTCGTCAATCATTTTCTCCAAACTGGTAATTTTATCATTGAAATATACACTATACGAATAAATTATACGCGTACTTGACATTTTTGTAAATTTGAGTTAATATTTAATTTAGAATATAGCATTACAGACCTATTTGGTTTTTGATCAAACCTCACACACAAAAGAAATGTATGCAGAATGAGAACATCGTTTGTAAAAAAAAAAAAAAAAGCAAACAGTAGGCCTAGCCTACAAAATAAAATAATTTTGTTTACTTATACCATCAAATACACTAGGTAAAGGAGTGAGGCTTACATTATAATAAATCTTGTGTAAAATGAGTTTACGGTCAAGTCATCTAATATATTTTATTATTTTTCTTTCGGGTGGTTCGATACCTGAATTTTTTTTTCTTTTGACACGTTATAAATTACAACATTGGCTTTTGTTTGTACTATATTTCATTCATCAATGCCATAATCTGAATGCAGCATGGGGACGAGAATATATTATATTGTCTGTTTTGTAATTAAGCATAAAGCTACACAATGGGCTATCTGTGCTCTGCCCACCACTGGGAAACTCGGTTTCTAACAGAATACGTTCGCAGACATACCACAGTGCTATTGAGGGTGTAAAGAATTAAACTTATCCTGTTCGCAAGAACGAGTAACCATACATGTGTAAGATAATCTAATTATTATCCATAATTATTATCCATTATTATCCATATTATCCATAAATATTATCCATATTATCCTTACCAGTGAAGGATAAAAAAAAATCGTTCATAAGGAAGCCTTGAAGTAAAACAAGTTCATAGTTTTAAATCTAAGGGTTTGTTTTTTTCATAAAGTCACAGAATATTTTTTACTTGTTGAAATAAGAAAGAGGAAACAGAGAGAGTTGGTTTTTCGAGAATCCGAGAAACACCGGGTGACTCTGCTTTTCTAAAAATGGGAAAAAAAGATAAAACACTCCGATCTGCATACGTGCTATGTAGATTGTTGCACGTATATTTGTTGAACACTCTATACAGTGCGTTACTTCTTACATCGTTTGGATGTTACGTGCTTTATGCTTTATCCTATGTATTTTCAGAGTTAACAACAACTAGAATATCCAGTTGGATGACTGTAAGACAAAGTGATAAGAATCAATATAATTGAAGTTTTCATCACTAATGAGGGAGAAAGATTATCTCATGATACGAACAATTTTATTTTAAATAAGTATCAATGAACCACAACCTAATTTTGGTAACTGACTAAATATGGAAAAAGAAAGAAACGTACCGTGAACTAATAATCTAAATACAAGAAAATCCACTGCTCTAGTTAAAATTAATATAAAAATAGCTTAAGTATAATTAAATTTACCTTTAAAACAGCTTCTGACTATCACATATAATTTGTTCTTACTTGTTAGGAAGAGAGAAATTTGGTCAAACCAGTTGGTGGACAGTCACGTACAATTATTAACTCCGTTTTGTCTCTTGAGCCAAAGAAGATATTTGCTTTGTTTGTTTGTTTTTTAATTTCGCGCATAGCTATATGAGGGTTATCTGCGCTAGCTGTTTCTAATTATGCAATGTAAAGCTAGAGAGAAGACAGTTAGTCATCACCATCCACTGCCAACTTTTGGGCTATTCTTTTACCAACGAATAGTGGGATTGACTGTAACAGTATAACGTCCCCATAGCTAAAAGGGCGAGCATGTTTGGTGCGACTGGTGCGAAGATGTTTGGAGCATAGCTTACCTGCGAACAATTACAATAGATGAGAAAAAAAAAACATTTAACCATTTTTTTGAAATTAATATATCTAATAATTATCTTAGTCAGGGTTTGCTTATCTAGACTTGTTATAAATACCCTGCACGAAACTAGTTTGGTTTAAATTTTGCGCAAAACTACACGAGGATTATCTTTGTTTTTTTGTTTTGAATTTTGCGCCAAGCTACTCAAGGGCTATCTGCGCTAGCCGTTCCTAATTTAGCAGTGTAAGGCTAGAAGGAAGGCAGCTGGTCATCACTACCCACCGCTAACTCTTGAGCTACTCTTTTATCTACGAATAATGGGATTGACCGTAACATTATAACGCCCCCACGGCTGAGAAAGCGAGCATGTTTGGTGCGACGGGGATACGAACCCGCAACCCTCAAATTACGAGTCGCACGCCTTAACCCACCTGGCCTTTCATGGTTGAAAGGGCGAGCATGTTCGGTGATGGGGATTTGAACTCACAACCGGCATATTTTCAGTCGAACGTTCTACCCACTAGGCCATGCCAGACCCCTCTTGAAACTAAGGAAATGCCATAAAAGGAGACATAAAGTATAATAAACAGAACTAGACATTACCGCAAACATAAAGGAGTCCACTTCTTCCTGCATGTCATCTTCGGTTAAGGTGTTGTCTTTAAGATGATGTTCCAATAACAAGTCCAGAAAAGCCTGTCTCTTCCTCTTGTAGCCGGATGCTATTTCATCATGATGATAATTTTCTTCATTTTCTAACATCTTCTGTTTCAGCTTCTCAGATTTTCGTGCTCGTATAACCTGTATTTAAATTGAACCAACAGTAAAACTAAGTTTTGTTGTTTTACATGCGTTTAAATAATGGCAATCACACAAGTAGAATCTTATTGTAGTCCTCTTTAAAAAAAAATTTACGGCCGAAAAACTAATAAAAGAATTGTGAAGCACATTTCTTTTTACCGACCATTTCCGAATTTATGACATTAGCTACATGTCGCTCAATTCTTTTACTTCACAATTTAGTATATGATATACAATTATTCTCTTTTAATTTGCCCAGCATACAACAGACTTGAGACCTCTGTTAAAGATTTAAGCAGAATCTTAACCAATGAAATACTTTGAAAACAAACCATATGGGTCTTCTCGCTACATGTTTGAATTTTCGGATTGGGTTGTGGTTTTTTGTTATTTTATGTTAAACACTAAGCTACACAATGAGGTATCATTGCTCTACCCGCTGTGAGTATCGAAACCCCATTTATACAGTTATAAGTCTTCTTACTCACGCTGAGCTGCCCCTCCCCAGTGGCACAGTGGTAAGTCTGCGGACTTACACCGCTAAAATCGAGGTTTCGATACGCGCGGTGGTCAGAGCACAGATATCCTAATATGCAGCGGTGTCTTTAATTCCAAACAAACAAACAAAAATTCTCTGAGCCAGTAGGAAGTATTCAAACTGTCAGAAATAACTTACGTTTTGTTACATTAAAAGAAATGTGATAATTCGATTACTGTGTGTTTTTTAAGGCATGCTTATAACAGGTTACGGTGAATGTTCTGTACAGTTAAAGGACTCACTTGACGTGTAAACTTGTCCATTGTTTCAGTACTCTTCAGAAACTTCTTACCTCGCCTTGTTCTATAAAATATAAAATCTGGCCAAAACCATGGCTTCGCTACTCGGGCAATAAAAGTCTCCGCAACGCTAATGGAAAAACAAACAAACAATAAATAATGTATTTTACAAAGAGTTATGAAAATACCAATATCGTTATTATTTTAAGTATTAATTAGAAGGAAAACTTTCCATATGAAAAAAATATGTCGTACCAAATAATGAGAGTACCACATTATCATTCATTAAATAAACTGAAATAGACAATTAACAAAGAAAACTTGTATTGTTCTGTTCATAACGGTAAGTTCCAAGTTCCTCTTAATTAATTAGGACATGTCTATACAACGTCTGTCACTCAACTGTATTTAGTATACATACACATCTGCGTATAGTTAGGTAAGTATATACACAACTTTTGATTAAAATTTATCAATTAAAAACCGTGTACAGTAATAAGCCTTTAGAAGATAGCGTACAGTTAAGGTATTATTAATACATAAGAACGAAGATGCTTTAAGACTTCCAAAGTAGGAATTTTTAAGAAAATATTATGATTGGTCACAAAAAAAAAAATGACTAAATTCATGGGTTTGCAATGGGACTGAATTAAGCAACGTACGTTTCCTGCCATGATTTTTTCTATGTTATTATGGGCGAAAAAGCGATTGTAGGGAAATTGTCTGCTGAATTTTAAGCCTATACACCATAGAAAATAATACTATGTTGACGTCTTTAGTGGTTCTCATCTTGCAAATCACTTTTTATTACATCTTAATAACACTGCACAACAAAGTTTTTGCTTTTCGAACACTGTTAGGTGTTCCTTATAGATTTTTGGTTGCTGATCACGAAAATCACATCCAAATTTGTCCATCACGTACCCTTTCATCAAAATCTTCAGTTTCACCAGGACATTGGTACAATGGAAAACAATATCAGAGCAACTGAAATCCGTCAATACTGAATACTGTTGGACACCGCAACGTAATGGACTGGACATTTAATACAAACGAAAATCAGGAGCAAAGCACTTTTAATTATGTTGAACGTAATAGCGTATTATAAACATAAACGCAATTAAATACGTTATTGCCGGTAAACAATTAACTGTCTATTTCTCAGAGTTCCTACGTGATGAAGCAAAACCAAAACTATATTTGTGCATACCCACCAGGTACCTGTCACAATCAGCAAACACTTTTCAGGAAGCAAAACTTTTCAATAAAATTGTTGTGCAGTGTAATTAATATAGAAATATAAGATTTACTTCGGAACAACAAGAAAACATTACTTTGTATTCCATGATACACAGATATATAATATCAACAGTTGTTTAATGTTCTAAGTGTATTATAATTAGATATTAAGCTTTAACAGCTGGATTACAGAGTCGTTTTAAATTGAATCTAGTTTAAATGCTAATTTATCGTATTTGTATGATAGCTAGTGTGTCTGAAGATTTTCATAAGTAATTGTATTTAAAATGTATTTATAAGTAAAAACAACTGATTTCCAAATACTTTAATAAACAATATTATTTATATAAAGTTAGTCTTGTTTATTTTCAAAAACAAACAATAATTATAATTGATTATATAGGTAAGCACATTAAACATCTAAAAAAAAAAAAAAGTTTGGGAACTTGAAATGAATAAAAGGGTCGTGGAATAAAATTCTTTTTACCAACCATTTGCGATTTTGTGAAATTAGCTACATGCTGCATAATTTTTTACTTCTGTTATCTATAACTGAATTCCACATATGGGCAAATATATATTAATTATCTAAATAAGCATTTCTGTAGGCTGTTTCGTACAACCTATTAGTGAGTTGATTTAGCATTGATGTTTAGTCCTAATAAAACAGAATTTCATACTTTAAAATATCTAAGATAAAATATATTAATTTAAGTATTCTATATGAAATTCTAACTGTACTAATTTGATCGCTAGGTGGTTAGAAACACGTTAGTAGAATATGCAAATTTAGTGACAAATATCGAATCAAGTGTGCATGATTGCATGACTGGTGATTATGATGTCGTTTACCATAGCTTTACACATGATGAGAAGAGCTTGTGTAAGTGAGAACATCGTTTGTTTGTTGTTAAGCTTAATAGGCTATCCGTTGCCAGGGCCGTACTGATCATTAATGGTGGTGCCCTGTGCGACGTATAAATTCTGCATCACTCCTAAAAAAAATCTAATCAACCCATTTTCTAAAGATACAACTCTTGCATTTCCCTGATCTGTACTACTCCCACATCTGATACCAAAACCCGATTTTTAGAGTTACAAACCCTTAAACTTATCGCTGAACCACTGGAGTTACAGGAACATTCTTTATTAGCATATTAAACCACACATAATTGCATTTCAGTGAGTCAGAATATAATAATTATCTTAACAACGGTGAAACTTGTATACGCATCTAGGTTGACCTCGGATGAAAAACCTGATAATCTAGTCATACAACAAAAGTTAGATACGTAATTTATGTTTCGCATAAATGTGTTTTTTTTTATGTTGAACCTACTTCAAAAATTAGAATTTCTATGATCACCTAGAAGAAAGGGAGATAGCCAACAGCGCCTTCCGCCAACCCTGATCGACCACAGGGAAGAGAAATAGCCACCAGCACCTGGTGTCAATACTGCTCATATTTAATGTGCATGACTCGTTGTAGAGTTTTGAATATCGGAAATGACAACCAGAGCTCTAACCCGTGTGGTACTATAAAATAGTTCCCGCAGTTTAAGCTATTGGTTAGTTATAAGAGTGCTAGTCAACTCCTTTGCTTGTATGATGGGTAGTAAGGTACTGCTGGTCGGTAGTCTTTCTTAAATAAAAAGTGCAAAAACTAATCGAACATTATGAATTTGACTGTCATTTTCATAATACACTCACGTCCTAAATATACGGAACGTAATTTTACATTAACGAAACAGGAACCATAAACCTTCGGATTAACAGTCCAGCAAGCTAAATTCTAGGTAAAGCCAAGCCTACACACAATTAATTACAATACCATGACACTGTAGAACGTATGCATATTGTCGTCCTAACTAGGAAAATTGTAAATATAAAAAATAGCTGAATCTCCACACGTCAGGTAATTAAGTAATCACCATTTCAAGCATAATGCATAAGTTGAGTGAGACTACACTTCAATGAGTTCTGTTAATTTTGTAAAATGCGTGCACCATAATCGTGAAACTAAAGAATTTTTCTCACTTTTAATGATAGAACAGTTTCGTTACCCAAAACTAAACATTCAGTGAATTGAAACGTGAATTACGCTTAGATGATTAGTTATTGATGTTGAAAATTAGGCCTGACAAGTTAATTTTCTATGTTATGAGTTCCATGGTAGCATCTCTTTTAGGGTTAGCTCATGGTTTAAGAATTTTAACTATGTTAATGTTCATCATAATTAACTTTTTTATTCAGTATTTTGTTGACCAGGAGCCTAAAAAAAAAGAAGACAACAATAAAAGACTTTTGACTCGCAGGGGAGTCGCGTACCCTTGTTAGAAGTAGCTTGGGATAACATTAATTTTATTTCATCAATTACATTTTCATGCTCTTACATTTTTTTTGTTTCGGTGCAAAGCAAAACGTGTGCTACGTTAGTTCAATGTCATTAGGTGATATTATGGGTGTATGTATGCGTGCCTGTGAGTGAATGTGCCTGTGTGAATGTGTATGTGTCTGCAACTATCAGTGATGACGAGAAACCCACTTGTTGAGAAGAAATTTATATGCAAAAACGGCTCGTTTGGGCTGAGAAAACACTTTTACATAGAAGAGCGAACAACGTTTCGACCTTCTTCGGTCATCGTTCTTCGGTTTCTTTGTGAACCTGACGATGACCGAAGAAGGTCGAAACGTTGTTCGCTCTTCTATGTAAAAGTGTTTTCTCAGCCCAAACGAGCCGTTTTTGCATATAAATGTCTGCAACTGTATGTATGTGTGTACTAGTGAGTAGCGAGTATGTGAGTGCACGCTCATGTACGTATGCTTGTGTGTCTGTTTAGCTGTTATTAAGTGTGTGTGTGCTCGCTGTCGACACGTGAGTCATATGTCCGTTGCTGATTGGTGGATGACGAATCGCGCGACTGGCCACGCTCCCTTCCCTTCCAATACTTACCCCATCATTACTCTACCTGCACCCCCCACAAGTAGTCAGTGTAAGATCTACAGTTGCCAAAGCGTTCATTATTCAACATTTTTATTTTATTTTAACAAGGAGATAAGTAAGCAGTAGAGGTGAGTTGTGACCATGGCTAAACGGCACAGATACTCAGAATGCTACCTCAACATTGGCTTCACCACTGTGCTCGCCAACGACGGCATCGAGAAACCACAGTGTGTTTTGTGCCATGCTGTCCTGAGTGCAGAGTCAATGAAACCATCAAAACTCAAGCGTCATCTCGAGACGAAACATCCAGAACACGCAAAGAAGGGTTTGGATTTCTTCAAACGGCATGAACGGTGTCTTGAAAGCCAAATAATCGATAGAAGTGGGTCGTTTCAGCAGCAGAGTGCAGTCGTAGTGGAAGCTTCATATGAGATTGCCTTCCAAAACTGCTAAACAAAAAAAGCCTCAAACGATTGGAGAAACACTTCTTAAACCCTGTATGATGAAAGCAGTAAATCTTATTCTTGGGAGAAGCCAGTGCAAAGAAGATGCAGCAAGTATCCCTGTGAAATTATACTATACAGATGCGCATTTCTAAAATGTCTATGGATGTGAAGGAACAGGTTTTGACTGAAATCAAGGGTTTCCCTTTGTTCTCCTTTCAGCTCAACGAGTCAACAGATGTAAGTTCATGTTCTCAGTTGCTTCTCTTCGTGAGATACATTAATTCAGGTGACATCAAAGACGAATTCTTATTCTGCAGTGCACTTGAAACCACAACAAAAGCTGATGATGTCATGGAAAAGTTTCAACTTTTTTTCAAAACGAAGATCTTCAATGGGAAAACGTGTGTGGGTTTGTACGGATGGGGCACCGGCTATGCTGGGATCGAAATCAGGATTCCAGTCGAGAGTGAAGAAGCTAGCACCTCAAGCAAAGGGCATCCACTGCATGATTCACCGATATGCTCTCGCCAGTAAGACTCTCCCTGCCTCTCTGCAGGAAGTGCTTGAATCTGTAATCAAAATTGTAAATTATGTGAAGACTCAAGCACTCAACACTCGCCTATTCAAAGAACTATGCAAAAACATGAATGCTGACCACGAAATCCTTCTCTTCTACACAGCAGTACGTTGGTTGTCGAAAGGAAACGTTATTAATCGTGTCTTTGAAATGAAAGATGGAATAAAGCTATTCCTGGAGACTCAAGAAAGGAAAGATCTTGTAGCTCACTTCGAAGATGAAGCATGGAATAAAAGTGTTGCGTACCTAGCCGATACTTTTGACCAGCTGAACAAGCTCAATTTGAAGCTTCAAGGAAGGGAAACACATGTTCTCCTTTCTCAAGATAATCTCTGTCCTTTGTTTCCAAACTGCAGAAATGGCGTCGGAAAACCAATCTTGGAAACATCGCTATGTTTGAAAAACTTTGTGGAGTGACGGATGAGTCTCAGATCCAACTGGATCAGTTCCTCAAGGATGAGATTACCGAACATCTTCAGTCTCTAGAAAAGGAAGTCGAGCGTTACTTCCCTGAGCTATCACAGGAACAGGAGGCCCTGGTAAGGAACCCATTTTGTACTGAACTTGATGTATCCAGCATCCCAGATGATATCCAAGATGAATTTCTGGATCTAAGGAACGACTCTTCAGCTCGTGATCTCTTCAAGGTGAAATCCGTGACTCAGTTCTGGTGCGCTATGTATCAGTCATACTCCAAAGTCAGCATGATAGCTTTACGTGTCCTTGTTCCATTTGCTTCTACCTACTTGTGTGAGGCAGGATTTTCCACTCTTGTCAATATAAAAACAAAGAATAGGAACAGATTTGATGTTGGAGATGATATGAAACTGGCTCTAACAAACGCTCGGCCACGAATTTCAAAGCTTGCTGCTGAAATGCAACATCAGGCACCTCACTAGCTGGGTTGGATGGCTGTTCAAACCTATGTTAATATTATTTTAAGAAATATATGTTTTTTTTTGTGAATTCAGGTTGGACCAATGTGATTTAATTTGCTAATAAATAATTACAGAATTTTTAAATATTTTTAGATGTTTCTTTCCCTCTCCTTCACAGAAAATAAAAGAAAAAATTAAGCTGCTGATAGTAAGCCCTAAGTAGGGGTCACATGGGTTTCAAACTTTTAGGTAAGGGGTCTCGAGTGCCAAAATGTTGGGAACCCCTGCTTTTGAGGGTCACTTAATTTTGTAAAGCGAAACTTTTCATTCAGACTCTTCATAATTCAAGAACAAACTTTTTCAGCTAAACTCTAGCTTATTAAGTTTTCGAACTCAAAACACCCTAACGTCATTTTCTTTATGGTAATTAAACCAGAGGTGGGTAAAAATTCAAATAAAATTGCATCCTCACTTTTAGGGATTAAAGCCATCTTTGAAATGAGTCGTGAATTATTAGGCTTAGAAAAAGATAAATATTTTTACTTGTTGATGAAGGGATGTTTACTATAACAAAAAAAAATGGAATTACTTTTGTTGTTCGAATTTTTCACTCAAATGTTTCCCTAGAAGAATCATAAGGTAGTGCTATTCGTGTCACATTGATTCCTTGAAACTATTATAACTAAGAAAGTTTTATTTCACAGTTATCATACAGCAGACACAGTTTATACATAATGTTAATCGCACTAATCCCTTTGTTTTTTACACGTTTAGTTGATGCACTTACTTGTGCATTGCTTTCACGTAATCTGATTCTTTATTTTCCTGTGATCCAAGATGGATTCCCATGGCCGTCTCTGAAATGATATAGAATAAAAAAGAATTAGTGCAATTCAACAACTAAATTAGTGGCTATTAATGTTTTTTTATAATTTAACTGTCTAGTTTGTTATTTTGTTATTTGGTTTACAGAATGTGCTTCATAGCTTCGGGCCATGCGTGACCTATGGTTCGTGTGCCGATTTGTTATTCTAAGATTTAAGATTTGAGACAATGTGCCATTCAATACGTTCCGCATATTCATCTGTGAGAGTGTTTTAAAAGTAACGATTAGTTTCGTTATTCGGTTGAAAGGATCAGACGAGTCTTGCCCTCCAGTAGCTCAGCGGTATGTCTGCGGACTTACAACGCTAAAAACTGAGTTACGATACTCGTGGGTGGCAGAGCACAGATAGCCCATTGTGTAGATTTGTGCTTAATTCAAAACAACAATAGACAAATCTTTGTAGTAGCAGGTATTGATGACTGGCCTTCTTACTTCTGTTTAGTTGTTCAAAATTAGGGGCTGCTATATTTGAACCTCAGAGGCTACTGACCTGACCATTTAGCAGATATGCTCATAGATTGTCGTTCATGGTGGAAACTGCAATCACACATAATTATTTGTTTTGATCTTTGTTTACCAAAATAAGTGTAATACATTCGTAAACTTATGGGAATTTACTCCCTTAATTAATGGTGAAAACCTTATCCCTGGTTAGACAATATTTTAAGAGTTGATACCCTTGATACTGGATATATTTTTACATACAAACTCGTATACAATATTCTAATCAAATATTTAACCTTATAAGCAGAAAATCACTATGAAATTAGGCAGAAACTATCAAATATGACCATCAAAAAAGTTTCACCTAATAAACTAATTGGCTACAAACGATTAGAATACGTCGTCGTTTGGTGCAATTAGTTGTTCAGCGTTCCTTATAGTGAAAACAGGTGCAAATATGCAGGAATATTAATATTTATTAAGAGTATTCCTTCTCTCTTCTTTAACTAGTTTTCACTAGTATGACTTAATTTACATCAATACTCTATATCAGTAATATGGCTTGAAACTTAATGGAATAAAAGGTTTCGGTATTTTAAACCAAACGGCACCTTATGTGACATTAAGATAAATCGCCAGGTCAAAGAATTTTAAAGCTCAGACATAGCTGACCAGAGAGAAGACAAACCAATCATAAAATCCCACAGTTGAAAGTGTAAAGAGAAACGTTGGTTTGGTTCGTTTTGAATTTTGCACAAATCCACTCGAGGGCTATCTGCGCTAGCCGTCTCTAATTTAGCAGTGTAAGATTAGAGGGCATACAATTAGTTATCACCACCATTTCTTGGGCTACTCTTTTACCAATGAATAGTGGGATTAACCGTCATATTATAATGCCCCCACGGCTGAAAGGGCGAGCATGTTTGGTGTGACGGGAATTCGAATCCACGACCCTCAGATTACGAGTCGAGTGCCTTAACCACCTGGCCATGCTGGGCCCCCACGAAACATTATAGCTTAAATATTGTACCTTCTGATCCGCAGCCCGTACACTAGCAACCTACAGTCTATAATCATCAGCCGGATCAACATATAATATATAATAACGAATGCTAAATACAAATCAAACACACATACACAAAAGAAACTTACTGATATACGAAGATTAATAAAAGATTGCATTCTACTTCAATGAAAGTTAAAAGTGAATTACATTTAACTACTAAAAATCAGACTAAACAATCTCGTAAATGGTGTGGCATTCTTAAATCGAGGATATATCATAAATTATTAATTAAAAAAAAACTATAATTTACTCCTAATTAATTCACTGGTTATATAAAAAAAGGAATGTAAAAATTTATGGCATAAAAGGGCATTCTTTTTCTAATCTATCGAATTCTATATAAAAACTAAATTGTTTAAAAATATACTTCCCATAACGCTAAAAGGTAAAAAAAAATTGCATAGCTATACATTACAATAGGCCAATGAACGAAATTTAGTCAAACAAAAAATTGAGCATTTTAAATAAAAGTATTTCGATCTGAGTAAAGAGACTAGAGTGTATCATAAGCAGAAGCTACACTTGATTATTTGATTTATAAATCATTATACATGTATATTATATTACGTTTTATCCATTGAGTAGAAGTTCTCATCAAATGTGCAGCTTAGGACTACGAATTCGGTAAGATCCTGCTCCATTTAGCGCTTTTTCACGATTTTAGGAAATTTATATCTTCCACTCAAACGATCTTAAATAGATGATTTGCCTCTGTCATTTAAAGGGTTTTCACTTTCACAAGGTCAGCTTAATTTCTAGTTTTATTGGGCAGATGATTTTAGGTTTACTTTCATGTATGTATAGAGATAGTTCCATAGATATCACGTAATAAATAATAGCTATTACAAAGAACTCACCACAAATGATGTCCAATGTACACAGAGTTGATAAAGGAACTATGTCCATATACTCATCATTAGTTTTTTCTCTCATCTTGCTCACCATTATTTTGGACTGTTCGTCGAAAACTGGAATAAAGTCTTCAAGAATTCGAAAGTGAAAAGCTGGCGTAAGTAGCTTTCTTCGACTCTTCCATTTAGCCCCACCACTGTACAGACCAATTTTATTATAAAGTATAATAAATTCAAACGATGATCAGGTTAAATTTTTCTTTTTAACCTCAATAAAGAGGAAGTACTATTAATAAATCTTTCTTGTTTTAGATCCTCAGTAGGACAGCAGTAAGTTTATGGACTTACAACACTACAATTCGGAGTTCGATTCTCTGAAGTGGACACAGCAGATAATTGTGTGTGTGTGTGTTTTCGTTTTGTAAAGCCACATCGGGCTATCTGCTGAGCCCACTAAGAGGAATCGAACCCCTGATTTTAGCGTTGTAAATCCGTAGACTAACCGCTGTACCAGCGGGGAGCCAGCAGATAATTCAATGTGGATTTAATCTAAAACAGACAACCAACAAACCAGTCTTATGGATTAAATTATTGCTGTTGTTGTATATGGACATTAATCTTAAGAACAACTAATATGTAAAACATATAAAACTTACCAGACAGTAAAAGTTCAATAGACATCTCTTAAACACATCTATCCTTTCAATTCCTTACGTGACTTTTAGTCGAACTTTTTTAACCATGCATGTCTTCATAAACCACTAACTTATCAATCTCTCAAAAAGAATTTTCCTTGATTGTGCGCACTGTCTTCAAAATAAGTGATAAAGTAAATTGGATTTTCCACTTTATGAAAGAAACAAACAAAACGTACGAAATTAAGCAATAAATCCCATTAACTATTCAGTGAGTTAGCTTGTGCACAAGCTGAACCTGAGTTTTCTACTTGCCTGGTGACTAGTCCTTCCTTTAACCATGGATGGATAAAGGAGTAGTCAAAAGACTTTTCCACATTCACATTGCTGCTCAGAATGGCCTAGAATATAAAATGAAAATACACAAAACTCGATCACAAAAAGTACAATTCAGTTAGTTGTAAAAATTAATTTCATCAGTTTTCTACTGTCTCATATTCTCCCTAGTTCACTTACTCTGGCAAAACGTGAGGTCTCCAACCTTCTAAATCTGATATTAATTACAGATTCTACTAACGACATTCAGATGTTAATAAGTCTAAATGATCAATATACGTTTCTAGTTTTGCCTAGTTTCAATTATTGAGCATTGAAATCAAATTTTCATACAGGATATCGGAGCGCTATTTTTATGTTCTAGCGACAAAGAGTTTTACGTGTATAACCTACCTCTACCGTTTCTGGTTTGTAGAACAAAGCGACTGGCCGAAGTCCCATGAAAAACCTCCAGATCCTAGATTTGTCAAACACATAGCAACCTCCACACAACGTCTGAAGGAAAACTAGAAAAAAAGGATGTGTTTTATACATATTTCAAAATAAATCATAAAATATATGTGTTTATTGAATGTGTTGTACTTGTAGAATATGATGCATATTTTGAAAGGCCTGTAGTTGAATAATAATAATTGGATTGTTTTGATTTTGCGCAAAGTTACACGAGGGCTATCTGCGCTAGCCGTTCCTAATTTAGCAGTGTAAGACTAGAGGAAAGGCAGCTAGTCATCACCACCCACCACCAACTCTTGGGCTACTCTTTTACCAACGAATAGTGGGATTGACCGTCACATTATAACGTCCCCACGGGTGAAAAGGCGAGCATGTTTGGTGTGATGGGGATTCGAACTCACGACTCTCATATTACGAGTCAAGTGTCTTAATCACTTGGCCATATTGGGCCGAATAATAATAACAAAGCGAATGAAACTTCTTACAAAGGTTCAGAAGAAAATTTAAAATAACATTACACAAATCTTAGCCAGATCTGAAATAATACTAATAAAACTAACTATGATCATGCGCTCTGAAAACAAAGTGAAAACATAGAACAGTAAACATGTAACGCTAAATTCGGGATTCGATTCCCGCGATGGGTAGAGTGAAATAGCACGTAGTATAGTTTTATGCTTTACAACCAACAAACAATCAAGGAAAAATAAATTGCTGTAGTATACAGGAGTGCCATTTAAAGTGAAATAATTATTTTTTTACATTATTAATCACTTAGTTTCCTCTCTATTATAGCGCAATACGTGGTTCAGGATACCTAATATTCTCATGTTCCTTTGTTTGTTTGTTTGGAAATTTCGCACAAAGCTACTCGAGGGCTATCTGTGCTAGCCGTCCCTAATTTTGCAGTGTAAGACTAGAGGGAAGGCAGCTAGTCATCACCACCCACCGCCAACTCTTGGCTACTCTTTACCAACGAAAAGTGGGATTGACCGTCACATTATACACCCCACGGCTGGGAGGGCGAGCATGTTTAGCGCGACGCGGGCGCGAACCCGCGACCCTCGGATTACGAGTCGCACGCCTTACGCGCTAGGCCACGCCGGGCCCCTCTCATGTTCCACCCAACCCAACCCATTCGTTCTTTTGTTAAATGATGTCTTCTGTCTACAAGCATATGTCAGTGCAATTTTGAACCTGAATTGAAACTTCTCAGAAATAGAAATGGATTATCCTTTGCTATCTGATAGATGACCAATGTTGTCAGGGGATAGAGCTCATATTGACAAAGAAAGTAAACTCATAGCTAGGACACAGATGTTTCTTTTTTATCTGTTGTTTTCAAAAAGAAGGCATCTTTTTAATTTATCTCAGCAATTACCGTTGAGGTAATTCATCTGGAGGGAAGAAAACTTCAGAATTGATGGAACGAGTACACAGATGGATATAAGCTCACTTTTCAGTGTTTTTATGTTGTAATAAATAATTATTTTATTCATTTTCGTTAGAATGAGTAAATTCTCTTGTTTTCACATTAACTCTAAACATTCAGTCAAATATCTCAGTCGCGAAATTTATTTTAATCACTGAAACGAAACTGCAATTATTCTAGGGTACTTTTATCAGAAAAATTGCCCGAAAATCAGGTCGATTTAAAAAGACAATACTAGTCACAGAGTTTGAAGTATCGAATAATAAATATGTCTGAACGAAACTTTTGGCCTCTGACATATATTTGTTGTTCCTTTTAATGTATTTCAAACATCACAATATACTGTTAATTTTTAATGCAAATTATTCTGCTAGTTTTTACAATAGTAATGGTGTTCAAAGAAAAACAAATTGTTAAATATAAAAATACAACGGTAGCAAATAAATTTTCGGACTTTCAACGTGACTGTTCATATTCGTATTAAGTAATTTACCTGCACTATCATTAAGTTATTTTAGGTAGTTTTTTTTTTCGCATGTACAAGCTTTCGGCTCAATCGTCTAAGCCTTCTACGGGTGCATTTGTTTGTTTCGAATTAAGCACAAAGCTACACAATAGGTTATCTGTGCTCTATCTACCACGAGTATCGAAACTCGGTTTCTAGCTGTATAAGTCCGCAGACATGCTGCTCGCCGTGCCACTCGGGGGCTATAGAAGTGAGACGTACTAATAGGATCCAACTAAACAATTTTTGTTTACTAAACGTCTCGCGCCAGTAAAAAGCTTAGGTAATTGACCCGAAAGCTTGTAGATTAAAAACTAAAATAACTTGTTGATAGTCTAAATAAATCACTAAATATAACAACACTGATAACTCAGAAAATTGAGAAAAGAAAAACAACAGAAGAAACTTGAAGGCTTTCCTTTGAAAGTTAAAACTTTAGAAGTAAAACTTAAACATGTAATGCAATAAAATTACAAGTCACGTATCACGAAATGTTTGGGCAAACATAATTACAAATACCGAGGAATTAATAGGTTCGTATATACGAGTAAGAAACTACAAAAGCACATGGATGACTGCTGGGTATACGGAAGTGTTCTAAAAACAGCTAGACATTTTTATTCTCATCATGAAGTTGCACTGCAAAAAAAAAATCCTATAAACTGCACTAAGATGTCAAGTTGAAAGAAAAATACGGGTTATTGTCCTACAACTTTCAAGTAAAAAATTTCAACTCTCGCAAAAATCCAGATTTAGGTCAGTTAGACGCGAAAGTAATGTTTCTAAAATTACCTGATTAGAATAATTATGACTGAGTAACTGGATTTAAGAAACATTTTGTCAAGATTATCTTGTAGTTTAAATGTAGTTAATTTATTATTTACAACGTGTATTATTTTCATCGTTTAGTTTTAGTGTTTGGCACAAAGGGGACGATATTGATTATAAATGTTGTTTGTTTGTTTGTTTGGAATTTCGCTTAAAGGTACACGAGGGCTATCTATACTAGCCGTTCCTAATTTAGCAGTGTAAGAATAGAGAAAAGACAGTTAGTGAGATTGACCGTCACATTATAACGCCCCCACCAATGTTTTATGTGACGGAGATTCGAATTTACGACCCTCGGATTACGAGTGAAGCGTCGTAACCATCAGTAATGGAAGGACTTATTCTGTGCCCAAGGGTAACGAAACCGAATGAGTCCAAAATATCTTATCATGAACAATAAAAAATTAGTTCAAACATATTGTTGGTGTGAACGTGTTTTGTAGCCACTAAGAGAAAAATCTGTATATTAGATAGATGAAGCGAAGAAAAAGTGTCATAGGTAACGTGGGATTAGATTTTGGTTTGTTTTGAATTTCGCGCAAAGCTACAAGATGGCTATCAGCGCTAGTCGTCCCTAATTTAGCTGTGTAAGACTAGAGAAAAGGCAGTTAGTCATCACCACCCACAGCTAACTTTTGGGCTACTCTTTCACCAAAGAATAGTGGGAATTACCGTCACATTATAATGCCCCAGGGCTGAAAGGACGAGCATGTTTGGTATGATGGGGATTCGAACCCGGACCCGTTAGAGAATATGCACATTCATAAGTTCCAGGATATTGCAATGCCTTAACAACAAAATATATAGTATATGTATTGACCTTTTCCTCGAAGCTCTGAACCACTTTCTCACCTGGGGTACAAAGCCGACAGACTTCACATACTCGGTTCTTATGCAAAAATATTTGTTTTTCTTTCTTTTCACCCGGTTATAAAGAAAGGTCGTTTTACTTTAATTTTAAACTGTGACCAGTTTAAATTAACTGACGCAACCTAGTTTGATGCTTACTTCTTTGAAAAGGCACGATTTTTCGTCCATAACATTTGCTGTAGGAAACATGTTTTGAATAATTCATACTGCTTAGATACATAAAATATTACAATGACAATAATAAGCTACATATTTGTTTGTTTCTAGTCAAGCAAAAAGCAGCACATGGGTCTATTTATGTATTACACATCACGGGTATCGAAGCCTGGTTTTTAGAGTATAAGTCCACGAACATGCCGTTGTGCCATTGAAGAGGGTACTACATCTTCCATGAAATAATATTCGAAGTATCATGAGACACACGTATTCCGCCTACAACAATAAGAGAGTGAAATCAGTTGAAATGCAAAAAAAGCATTCGAAATCATAAAATAAAGCACTGAAAAGTACAAAATTAATTAGGAAAATAAATTAATTGAGGGCGAATAATAATAACACGACAAGTAAAGCTATAATTTCAAGTTGTGTCAACTTGCGTGATTTTAAAAAGTTTTATATAATTATTTGAAGCTAAACACAAAAATATACAAAGGGCTATCTATGCTCTGCCTATCATGGGTAACAAAACCCGGTTTAGGACATATCGATGTGCCAATGGGGAGCCGTTTCACATGAAATCCCCAACGAAAAATAAGCATATCAATACAACGCTATATAGTTGTGTGTTAACTGAACTGAATTTGGTCCAGTGGTGAGGATGTATCAATGTAGATCGGAAATTTATGGTTCGCGTCCCTTTGTCACATAAAAAAATCGCGCTTCACAGTTTAAGGGGTGCATTACAAGAGTGAGAGTCAATTTTCAACTAGAGTTGGCGGTGAGTGGTACTTGTATATAGTTCTAGGGAAACATTTCGCAAAATTTAAGAAATAAATAATTGTAGGAACAAAATTTTAAATTGCATGTAATTTGTTGATATAAAGTAATTTTCCAGTCATCAAAAAATGGAAAACATCAGTTAGATAATTATAAATCTTCTTTAAGTTGCAAAATAAAATATTAAGTTAATCTTAATATTAGTTGTCTATCAAACTACTTACAGCTTTTGTACCTCTGCCACCGCGTATAGACGGAGGTTATGTTTCAATCTGTTTTGTTTATGTATTTGTCAGCAAGATTTCTCGAACAAAAAAAAATATACAAAATTAGTTTACATTTGGAATATGAGCGAACTAGGAGGTGATTAATTTTTGGAGGTTCAAGATCAAAAATCAAAGTCACGAAAAAAAATTCTTATCTGTTAACAGGAAAAAAAGGTTTTCCACGTTATTTTCTGCTCTATAACTCAGTCAAAAAAGATCATAACTTAATGAACCTTGGTGTACCTGTGTAGAATATTATTTATCATTATCTTATCAAACATTGTCCGTGTCCGTTGATAACGAGGAACGTACTGACACGTTTTTGTATTTGAGAACAGAACATGATTGGCGTTGCGTGGGGGACGTACGCACTCTACCGGTGTTCTTTTAGTTCAGGGTTGGGCAACTTACTTTTCATAGTGGCCACAACTGCGATTAATGAAAACAACGCTGGCCACACTATTAAAAAAATTGAAGGATGTTAGTTTAATTAAAATAATTGCATTTCAACTAACCTTCAATGTGAAAATTGATGGGAGTTTTCATCAACAAGTTTCGTGACATTTGGCTTAATATCTATGCTCAATGAGCATCTTAGTTCTGCCGCTAAATTTATGTCAGTAAGCCAAGATCTGTATCTAGACTTCAGAAAATCTAGCGTAGAAAATGTTGACTTTCACACCCGTGCGGATCCAAACATGGAAAATACTTTTTAAATTGCTATCTTTAAACATGGAAGACTCATTTATCAGAATAGTGAGCCACATCTCTGATAGAACATTTTTTCACCTCTTATGTGTTCTACACTTTGCAGGGTAAACATCTCGTCTTCAAATCCACACTTATTCAAAGACAGAAAAGATATAATTTCCTTACTGAAATTTCCTGAGTCAAATTGAAATGGATCATGCAAAATTCAAATATCAATTTCAAATTTTAATTCAAATTTTTGAGATAGATTTTTGATCCAGTTTACGCAGAGATAATTTTTAGCATCAGAGAAATCATAGTCCTAGTTATTTTTAGAAGAGTATTTAACTTTGCAAAATGTGTCAAATCATTCTTTTGTAATTGTTCTACAAGGAGATTTAGCTTTATTTGAAATTCATGAATAGACTGTGATTGCTCGCTTATTATTTTACCTCTTTCCTGAAGCTTCGTAATCAAATTATTCAAGTGAGCCATCATGTCGCACAGAAAGTGAAAATCACGCTGCTGTGACAAAGTTTCAATTTAAGACAATTGTTTTTCGAGTTAATTGCAAGTTATTTACCTTTTGAAGAATATCATCTTTTAATTTTGAATCATAATTCTTCAGCAGAGTTTCAATGATAACAATCAATATTTCTTTTACAAGTCCAGAATCAGAAAATGATTTCTTTTTTTTTTAGCTAGAATCCAAGCTACTTTATAGCTAGCTAACGTAATTAGTTCTATCAATGATAAAAATATTTTTAGGCCTCCCTTTTGTTCCTGAAGTTGTGCTTTCAGACGACTGATTTCATTCATACGATTTTTGCTATCAAATGGAAATTTTTCATCAAATTCGTTGTGAAAATTGTTAAAATGTTGCTTAAGGTTATATACTTTATTATTCCTAAAAACTTTGTTACACAAAAAACATACTAACTTATTATTTGCTTCACTCACTACAAATTTCAAATCCCAACTTTCGTTAAATTTTCGTTTCACGTTTATCCAGTCACGAGCCATTCTATTTTCGTCAGTTATGCCAGAATCAATTAAATTGTCTTTATTTTCTGAGTGTTCACCATCATCTGGATTCTTTCGTTTAAGAATTATCCACTTACCCATATTATGGGATTAAAAACAAAATATATTTAAACACTTGAAAGTTGCACAATAAAAATATGTTTGCAAGTGCATGCAAAATAACGCACACTCGAGAACAAACATCTAAACCAGACTGACGTTAAAAAAATGGGCGAAGTCTGTAGAAGTGATGAAGCGCGGGACATTAGCGATGATTTGAGGTAATGCAGTTACTGATTAGCAAATTTGCCATAAAAATAAACGATGGAAAAAGTTTATTCCTAAACTCTAGCTGGCCACAATTGGGTTGTCTACTGGCCTTGGAGTTGTCCACTCCTGTTCTAGTTTATTTACCTTTCTCTACGCGAATTTAACTTTGAGACTGTTTCAAACTTCTGTACCTTGCACATTCAAAAGCCACGAGAAAACCTAGAAGCACACCATCTGAGTGGTGCTCGTCATATACAGAGTTTTCGATCTTATGCAATGATTTTTTAAGCGTCTCATAACAAAAATCATTACATCGCCAATGCGTGTAACGCATTATTTAAGTTTACGAACTAGCGCTGAGTATCTGAAAATACGATCTTTGAAAAGTATTTCAAATAAATGATAAAATCTATGCTAGTAAATACAGATCATCCATTAATTATAAGAATTCATATTGAGTGATATTGCAATTGGATCATAGCCGAATGTCCATAGAATTTTTAAGCTTACTTAGATTTGTCAAAAACTAATATATCTATAAACATCGCATATTATCAATACTTTGAAATACACAAGCTTAAATAAGATAAAATAATCCTTCTCTGTTTTACAGCAAAAAATTTTCTCCCGTAATTCTAAATCTAAATTTGAAAAAATTAAGGAAGTTTCAGAAGGCACGCACACACACACACACTATTTTGGTCAAATGACCAACAAATAAAATACACACACATACGCGTCGTTACAGTAGACCTGAGAGTAACACATTCATTCATGTCAGTGTTAATTGTTGTATAGGTGTAATCTCGTGATTACGAGTAACTCAATGTGCATAAACTAGCATTTGCTTGATGGGTGGAAGACTCCCCTTCCCCAGTAGCACACTTGGACAATTATAAATATGTCAGTGTTACCATAGCAGTAACCTTCAACGATATAGCAGGAAAAATTATTCAAAATAAACTTATCAATAATACTCATATACCAGGAAATAATTAACAAAACAGTGAAGATTTACCTCGGTGTATTGTAGTTTTTGTTGTCACATTACAGATGTAATAAACACTGTTCAACAGTATTTGAATATTTACCTCGGCGTATTGTAGTTTTTGTTGTCACATTACAGAGGTAATAAAAACTGTTCAGTAATGTTTGAAGATTTACCTCGGTGTATTGTAGTTTTTGTTGTCACACTACAGAGGTAATAAAAACTGTTCAACAGTATTTGAAGACTCACCTCGGTGTATTGAAGTTTTTGTTGTCACACTACAGAGGTAATAAAAACTGTTCAACAGTATTTGAAGACTCACCTCGGTGTATTGTAGTTTTTGTTGTCACACTACAGAGGTAATAAAAACTGTTCAACAGTATTTGAAGACTCACCTCGGTGTATTGTAGTTTTTGTTGTCACACTACAGATGTAATAAAAACTGTTCAACAGTATTTGAAGACTCACCTCGGTGTATTGTAGTTTTTGTTGTCACACTACAGAGGTAATAAAAACTGTTCAACAGTATTTGAAGACTCACCTCGGTGTATTGTAGTTTTTGTTGTCACACTACAGAGGTAATAAAAACTGTTCAACAGTATTTGAAGACTCACCTCGGTGTATTGTAGTTTTTGTTGTCACATTACAGAGGTAATAAAAAGTGTTCAGTAATGTTTGAAGATTTACCTCGGTGTATTGTAGTTTTTGTTGTCACATCACAGAGGTCATAAAAACTGTTCAGCGAGTACTTATCTTTTCCCTTTTTAGTTAATAGCTTGGCCTTGTGGTTAACTTGTTTGACTGCGGATCGAATTGTTCGATACCCGATCCGATAAACAATCTCAACACTCCAGTTATTCTTTTCAAATTAGCAGGCAGTGGCTTTATAGCAGCAGATGCTAATGGCTGGTGACTTCCTCTCTTTCTAGTCAGTAGTTCAAAATTAGATAAGACTGTATGTGATTTTTATAAGTGTCAAAATTTCTTGATGTTAATTGGTAAAATATTGCCTTGACGTTTAAATACATAAACTCTGTATGGGAGACGTCAGTTGCCAAAACAGTAAGCTTTAAGTATAGTTATTAGCTCTGTCGACCGTACAAGGAGTAAGACAACTTTGTGTGTGTGTGTAATGTTTGCTCCGTAAATTTGTCTAAGACAGACTTGGGTAAATGCATTTAAAATATATTTGTTTTGGTATCCCATATGATTCAAGCATCATAAACCTTCAGTCAAGCTCTTTAGGTCATCTCAGCAGTATGTATCTTGTAAAAATTACTGAACATATTATTATAAGTATCTAGAAACGCGAATTAAAAATAAATTTATAAACGTCATCTAAACCAAAATTATTTTGTCTTTACAGTATATTTTGTAAAATTAAAAACAAATTATAAATAAGTTTGACAAATAATTTGTAAAAATATGGCTCCACAAAGCTTATATTATTATTCTGTGCGTTTTTTTTTATAGCAAAGCTACCTCGGGTTATCTGCTGAGTCCAACGGGAGTAATCGAACCCCTGATTTGAGGGTTGTAAATTCGTAGACTCACCGCTGTACTAGCGAGGAGCTTTTGTTATTCTGATATTTCTCATTTTATAAAATACCAACACCTTAAATTTCACTGAGTTTTAATTTACTTACAAGTTATAGAAATGATTGTAATGAATCGTGGGGCTTTTCTGCAAATTGTAACGAAATGTCGCGCTTTTTTAGTAAAGTCTAAGACTTCTCAATAGTTATGATCATTTTATAGTCTTGATCAAATCTACGAAAAAGGCAATAGCTGCTACCAAATTATTCGATTCTTATATCTTGAGTTGTGCCTTTTGATGTTTAACTGACAGAAATTTAGCTTACTTTACTCTATTTTTCAGGTATCTTGTTTAGTAAGTTATCTGTACGAAGTATCGTCTGGTTGGTTTTTGTTAATCAAAAAAGCTACACAATGAATTACCTGTGCTCGATCCACTGCTGGTATCGAAACTCGTTTTCTAATAGTATAAACCCTTAGATTTATCAATGACTCATTAGGGAAGGAAAAGTTTTATTGGAAGAAAAATGTTAGCTTAAAGATTCCCCCATTTAGAAGACAATATTAATAAAATTCGCTGTCAAAACCATAGAGAGTGTACAACTTAAATCTTATTGTTTAAGGTTAAGTGTCAGTTGTTGTTTTTAAATAATAGATGCTCCAGTCTCTTAAAGACAGCAAGGAGAAATCTGGTTTATCGTTTACCAACTGACAATTTCATTATTATTAGTAAAACACATATACATTTATCTTTATTCGAAACAATTGTTACATTACACGGAAATGACACATTTTTGTGATGTTTATCCTTCCTTGAAATAGCGACAAAACTGATACTTTCATAACCACGGAACAAAAATTTTAAAAGTGATTTTATCTATTTGGCATTTTCTACACTTGACTCAAGTTATTTATGCCTGTCAATGATGATTTTTCCTGTCCTGCATCCTGTTATAGACTTGAGTTATACCTGCTTGTCTATTCCTGCAGGGTTCCCATTCTCGTGTCATTTCAATACATTTAATACATTGTATCACGAACAAGTGAGTTCCACTTGTGTGAACAGGGTATCAAAGAAGTGGTGTTGTTACGTCATTAAAAATTAAGATAAAAATATAACTTTTTACATAAATTTTTCATAAATGTTACTGGGTGATTGTAATATTTTATGCGAATGAAGGAGTAATCTCTCTACACGTACAAAAACCAAGAATGTTTCGTTGAGAATCAGTGTAGATACAACACTAGTAATTCGTAGGACTTTCTGGTTTATTCACTCACTTAGAAACACGAATGGGAGATGAGTTATAGAATATTTTACAACGTTACGGGTTCTACCTTTAGCCGGGTAAATCATTTTACAGAAACACATCTAGTATGGACAATATTTATTATAACTATATGGTACACGTCAAAACTAATATTTCACCAGCAACAAGAAAACAAAGGACACCTTAGTAACATTAGGCTTGCGGGATGAGAAAACACTGACAACATTTGTACTCACAAGAAAGCCTAGAAAAAGTGGTCTGAAAAATATACGTTAAATATACATTAATGACAGCTATAGAAAAGCCATCGTATCGTTTTATATATAATTTTACTTTTAGAGTTAAATAAATCTATTCAGAAGTTTTAAGAAATGCATAATATTTACAAAAGTATTACATTTCTTGAAATCAGGTACCTTAACTATTATTGTTATTTGTGCTACTCATAGGCTAAAGAAGTATTACAACCCATCACATAGCATAAGCTCAGAAATATTTTTATCACACTATACAGTATAGTGTTTAAAAGTTAACCTATCTGGTAAAACCAGTGAAGTCGCTCAGTGGCTCAACCAGTCTAAACAGATCAATTGCGCTAACTAAAATGTAAGAGATGCCACTTAAGCGAGCATTTGTTTTCAGAGTCTCACTCGGAATATAAATGTTTGAAGAATGAGAAAAGTTAGCGTATCTTATAAGACCAGTGAATCCCTTTTGTGACTGAACCGTTAAACATCCATATAACATCCTTCACTGAAATATTAGAGATGCAAGACAAGAACCATGAACATCATTTCTCGTTATAGCTAAGCTCAGAGTATAAAAGTCTGAATAAAAATTGACTCATTACATTTGTTCACTGGAATACATTAAAATTACTGTCAGCTAGTTTTCCTCTTAACGTATGTATCTTTTTAAAAAACAAAAAAACGCTTGTACAGTATCGAATAAAATGTATTCAACTTTCAAGATTTATATTATCACTTTCCTTGTGTGTGGCCTTCATTGTAGTTAACTCGTTATTCACGAATACGGAAAAAGCTTTGAATTTTCAACCTCGGAGCTACCATGTTTGGCATGCTAACTCTTCATTGGAATGATGTAAACTTATTTGTTATTCTGTTTTATACGACGTTATCATGATAACAGTGAACAATCTTGATTAATCGTATCTCATTTCAAACACAGGTTTTTCTATCACACTAAAATATAGTGATAATCTTCAACAACGTGCATTTTAGAAAACGAAAGAACAACTCTGCAGTGTCGTTTAACTTCGTCTTCATTTTTTCTATAAAATCTGTAGAAAAGTTTCTTTGAATTATCTCTCTCGCACGACGTTTAATTTGTTTTTTTAAAAACCCGAGGTATACAACAGTCTAGAGCATTTAACAAATTCAGAAGACGTTTTATGGTGCAATTTTGAAACAAAGAACGTTAAACTTGAACAATTATGCAAACCATAGGATAAGAGACTCCTCGTGCAACTTAATTTTCTGTAACATGTGATCAGGCTTAGTTAGAGCATAATAACATAAAAGTTACTTAGTTACTTAGATAATATTAAACAGTTTTAAAACGTTACTCGATTATATTCAAAATTAGAGTATTCACAGTTGATTAACCAAAAAAAGTGTCTCCACACTCAGAGTCTTCTTAGTCCTGAATGGCCTAGTGATTAGAAGCGCTCGACTCGCAATATGCAGGTCGTATGTTTGAATTCCCTTCACCGATTATGCTCGTCATTTTAGCCGTGGGGGTGCTATAATTATTTGGTTAATCTCACTATTCGTTGGTACAATAGCAGCTCAAGAGTTGGCGGTGCGTAATGTTAATCAGCTGTCTCCCTGTAATCTGTTATCGATAAATTAGGAACTGCTAGCTCGTATAACCTTGGGCAAAATTTTAACCAAACCAGCGCGTAACCCAAGAGTTGACGACGGAAGCTGTTGAGTATTTGTCTTCATTTTACTCAGTTCAAAATTGTGGATGACGGTCGCTCGAATGGTAGCCCTTTATGTAGCTTTACGAAAACTCTAAGCATGCAATTTCACCCAGTACAGTATAAAACAAATTTAAATATTTAAAGTGAAAATAGGAATAAATGAAATGGAATACATGTCGAGTCTTTTATAGCCATTTAGGCTAACAGTTAACTCGTGTTATTTTAGGCAATAATAACTATAAGGAATTGTAAGTTTTATGAAGAAAATTATACAAAAAAGTTAAAAGGGAAAACTGATCAGGCAATTAAACACAGAACTAGAAATGTTTAACATGATAATTTTGTTTTAATAGAAATAGGTCAATTAACTGACTGATAAATTTGTAATAATTAATTGGTACGAAAATCGAACATGTTAACCTAGAGATTACCTATGAAGGTCGAAATGTTGTTCTCTGCTTATCGGTAAAAGTGTTAATACCCATAACATTTGTTCTAAGGTACATTTTCATTTCAAACAGGTTTCTCGTCATTAATAAATCAATAATTATGCACTATCATTGCCAAGTTTCTTCGTGACGGTCATTCTTCCAAGAATTATGTCACGTAATCATACTTAAAACTACTGACATTACAAGTCTACAACAACATAAGTCGACATAACATGAACTAAAAAGCAAACAAGTAAATGTATCTTCAACTAAAAAATAGTAAAACATGCAGACATTATTTGACATAAAACATCTTGGAAGATTTTAATGTATGTGAATATATACAACATTGAAAGAAATGCATTGCACAAGTCTTATAAACAACACGTGTAAGTTGATTAACAGACGTTTAGTTTGAAGATATAAATTCAGTTAACTGCGGATGTTTTCACACTCCTATTGTATTCCTCTTATTTTTCTCCGTTGAGAATCCGAAATTAAAAGCATTTAAAGGAAGAAGTAATTTATATCTATTTTTGTTTCCCACAAGTCACTGACAAAGCGATCTTTCGTGTAATACCAAAACTTGACAGTTGGATTGAACGTTAGGAGTCAAACAAATCTCTGAAATGTTATTTATTAACAAATATCTATATATAGATTTTTAAGCCTGCTGAAATGAGGTTACGTAAAAAAAACTTGATGGTCTGTATGTGGCTGCTCCAGAGGGCGTCACCACTGCATGCAAGGTAGCACTTTACTCCAAAAGGTTCAGGACTGAAATACACATATACCAATATATATTACACAACGGTATATATAAAATCTAAGCATGGTATCTCTTGATTACGAGAAACCCACGTGAAATAAAAATGTATCTCAGAACGGCTGGTATGGGTATTAACACTTTTATTGATAAGCAGAGAACAACGTTTCGACCTTCCTAAGTGATTGTCAGGTTAACAAAGTGTACTTAAATTAATACTTACGAACATTTTTGTCAACTGCTTTGTTTCGAAAAAAGGAAAAAAGAAGCACGAAAGCCACGATCAATGAATTTGCAGAAGATCCGGGTACTTTGAGTACTTTACCAGCCTTCTGTGTATACTTGTGATAGATTAACACAGCTGGAAGAAGAATTCCGAGAAGAATTAGTAGAGCCAGCGTTCTCCAAGTGTGTCCGGGAAAAAGATTAATGAAATCAACCGGGAACAATGATTGCGCCTGTTCCATGACCCTAAGAGTTTTCACTTTGATTTCTTTACAGCTCAAACAACAAGAGCAATGTTACGTACGCATTCGCTGAGTACCGACACTGTTGTGTTACTATATAGTAACCGCTAAATGATCTACTAGTTCGCTGACGCTATAAGGACGCATGCGTATTTCTTGCGATTTCAGGCCTGTGGCGAAATTGTGAAAGAAAGAAAGAGACAGTAGTCAGGTGTATCAACCGAGCTCATTCCCAGACTGAGTCTTCTCATTGTAAGTGACTATATGTAACAAACTAGTATTAGAATTCTTCTGGACATTATATCATCTTAGGATGTTGGCTCGTAATTATTTCGGTACAGAATGCTCTAGCATTCGATTTAATCATCCATAAAAGAAATAGGCGTATAATTTCCATCTTTTACAATGTCTTTTGATAGACAGAATTAGTGATAATTTATTTTCTCACTCAATGTAGGCTTATGATTACTTCATCTAAAATGAGTTACGACAACTGTTATTTTAGGTTTGATATCATAATACGTTTTGAATTAATACACACATCTGTCTAACATATTGTTTTATTTTCTAAAACAAAGTTTGATTTGAAAGGCAGCATTCTATACTTGCCTGAAATAAAATGCTTATAATCAACTACAATCAAATATTTCGTGTCTTTGTCAGTGCAATTAATAAGTACCGTTTCTCTATTTTTATAACAATTTTCTTTCGTACTTGATAATTATAAAGGCTTCTGTGAACAGGACATTATCACAAAAAATCAGTTTTTAAAAAAAGTTTAACCTTAAATTTTTCTGAACTAATTTATATTTTTTTATACTTTATGTTTTATTACTACTCTTGACTAATACTTATAAACATGAGCTAACCTAAAACGTCATTTATATTGTAAATAAAATGTAAACGACTATTTTCGTTTCTAATTAAATACCGAAGGGTTTTCAATAGCTTCTTTACCCATTAATCTATATAGACCCATATAAACTAGCTCAAACATTTTGTTTGTTTTTGTTTAACTTTGTGGTGTGTAAAGCTGTTTGTAATAATAGATAACACGGAAGGCAGCCAGTTAACACCACCCTTTATCAACTCTTGGACTATTTTTTACTAAATAAAAATTAGATCGACGTTACTTTATAGTGTCCTCCCTATTGTCTGGCTATTGGTTTCTATACTTCAAACTACCAGGATATGACAGACCAGCCCAAAAGAAGAAAATGTTTCATAACTAAACTTTTCTTCGACCAAATAAACAACAAAGCTAAAATAAATTTTTATCAAACACATTTAATAATATTTTTTAGATAACATATTTGTAGTCACTTTTCGCGGAACACGAGTACCCTCAAATAAAACCGCCAGGGGTACTGCTTAAATGAGCTAACTTGTGTAAAAGAGTCACACTTGGGAAAAGAAAAAGAGATATATATTCCATATAGTTAAAACCATACTTCTTGTCAGCAGGTGAACGACATTATAAGATGCCGTCTTACATTTCTTAACGAGTGTAACGCTAAGATTTCTGATTTTACGAAACCGGATTAACCTTAGATGCAAAGAGCATCCACGGAGGTTCCAGAAGCGTTCTATAGAAATTATATCAGTTCTTTTTTTTTTTTTATGGCTAGCCCAAAACACTTATATTTTATTTTTCATGATGGTTTATCACACTATCAGATATTATGTCTGATTGTATCACAAAATGTACAAGATCTAACCCGTACCAATTAGATCATCGTAAAATAAACCTGCTCTCCAAAAGCACAACAAGTTTTTCTGCATTTATTAATCACGATGCCTCTACGCGTTGTGCCCTGAGTATTTTGTTCAACCCTAACTGTCTACACACGAAACTTTCTATTATTCTAGTGAAAGAATTGAAAGCCTGAATCTTCTGGGGTGCGAATTCTGAAGATGTTGCGTAATGTCCATAGACATTCAATTGCTGTTTCAAAAACTGTTATACAGATAGCGATCTGCAGTCCGTAGCGCCCTTCAGTGGCTTAGCGATAAGACTGAGGGTTTATAATGTTACTTTAAAAACGGGGTTTCGATCCCCTTGTTGAGTACAATATAGATAATTCATAGTCTAGTTTGGTGGAATTTTGCCAGTAGATATGTAAAAGATAGAGAAGTGACGCCTATAATACGAAAATAGTTTAGAAACGTTTGAAAGTAAGAGAAGTTGGGTTTAATGGTTTTGTTTTTTTCACACACGATTCATAACTTAGCTGCTCGGTGAGTTTGTTTTTCTTAAAATAAACTACAAGTAATTTTATTTACATTTTAAGCTGCTAAACTAAGTGATTGTTTTATTATTGTATAGTTTATTCTGAATTTCACGCAAAGCTACACGAGGGCTATCTGCGCTAGCCTTTCCTAATTTAGCAGTGTAAGACTAGAGGGAAGGCAGCTAGTCATCATCACTACTGTTTTACCAACGAGTAGTGGGAGTGACTGAAACATTATAGCGCTCCCACTGCTGAAAGGGCGAATTGGGTGGGAGGGAGATTCAAACCCGCTACCCTTGGATTACGAGTCGAGTGCCTTAACAACCTGGCCATGCCGGGCCAACTGTTTATTATTATTCATTTTACATTTTAACTTAATGTTTCAGTTTTATGTTTCAATATCTTGAGTAATTACATACGAAAAACACATTACACCAAAACTCTTCTTTCATCGTTTAGACCGGTTTGATTCATATATAAAGTGTGTGTTTTTTAATATTGTGAATTTATTTTAAAACTGAAATACAAAGAGTGAGTTTCTGATTTGTTCTGACAAAATCAAGGTCTACTTTTCCTGGTTGGACAAAAAAAGGCTTTGAGGTGTCCTAAAATTAGGGATATTATGTTGAATTATCGTCCCTGATTAAAATACACGCATTAATCTTGTAATTTATTTGCTCCGTTTTTGTTTTGTTTTTCAAACTAGACTGTACCCAGTCAGGTGAGATTCGTTAAGTTGTTACGTCAGAGTTTCTTGCCTATTAATGAGGCTGCACGAAAGCGTTATTGCTTAAGAAACGTGGTTGCGGGAGTGGTCTAGAAACCAGCCCTACATGGAGTTAATCTAATTATGAAGAGCATATTATGACGTGGAATGTAATATAGTAATATAAATATAATATAATGTAATATAGTAATATAAATGACACGTTAAGTTCCTTAGCTCATATACACAACTAAACGAGTTTTCACATCACTTGTTTGTTTGAATTTCGTGCAAAACTACTCGAGGGCTAGCCGTCCCTAATTCAGAAGTGATAGAATAGAGAGAAGTTCACTAGTGAATATCCTTCATTGCAAAATGTTGAGTTACTCTTTTACTAACAAAAAGTGGGATTGGTCATCATAATATCGCCCTCACAGCTGAAAAAGTTAGCATGTTCGATAATAGAATTCGAAACCGCGATGTTGCGAGTCGTGTATCTTAATCACTCTGCCATGCCAAGCCTTTTTACGTCAAAAACCACAGCACGTTATTTCTTTCAAAACTGTTTGTTTGTTGATTACTTCTACATTTCAACTACATCTTACATACACAAAGAGCTAAACACCTGGTTATAAGTACCTATGACTCACGTATAACTGTTTTTAACTTTGGAGGACTACCAGAAAGAAGACAACTTGTCGACAGCGCTCACCGTTTGAAACTGTTATTTTTAACCAAACAATGGGATTTTCTGTCACACTTATAACGCATCCATAACCAAAACTGTGCTTGGAATCCACGACTTTCGGATCGATACGCTAGTCACTAGGACAAGCTCGCGCTCCTTTGAACATTTTTGATTAGGGTTAAACAACATAACATTTCTCTCTGTCCTGAACACATTAGATTTTATAACGTATTCGAACAATGGAATATTAAAAACCAAGAAATAAATTTTAAAATATACACTAACAAATACTAGCGATAACTCAAATTTTGTTTTACCAAATTCTCGTTTAGTTGAATAATACAGCTGTCGAATTCAGATGTTTAAACATTGATAAATGTGCTGTTTTTTGTTTTTGTTTTGTTTACTAAAACTGACAAATACTTGTACGATATGTATTTACTAAAAGCTGATTAAGTAATAATTCTCTCCCTCCTGCAGATGAATCTTTTTCGTGTTCAATGTACCTGATCACTACTTATTCATATGATTAGTGTGCTCGACTCGCGGATTGGAATCCTGGTCATACCAAATATGGTCGTCGTGGGAACGTTATAATGTAATGTTCAATCCCACTGTTTATTAGTAAAAGAGTAGCCCAAGAGTTGGCGGTGGGTGATGATGACTAGCTGCCTTTCCTCTAGTCTTACAATGCTAAATTAGGAACGGCCAACGAAGATAGTCCTCGTGTAGCTTTGCGCGAAATTGAAAACAAACAAATAACAATTAATAAGTTCGTGAAGATAACAACGTGGGTTGTCGAACCATGTTTACGTTGGTAATTTTAGTTTGTTCATGTTTCTAAATAACTTACACCAAACAGGTTATTCTACGTGTAATTGCATACAGTTATTATAAGCTTATCATTTGCTTGACTGGAAATTAAACAAAAAATTTCGTTTATTTCAGAAGGTTCACCTTGCGTATTAAAGCGTAAAAAGCTCCAAAGTCGTACTCAGTAGAGCAAGAGTGTACTTTGAAAACAAATACAAAATAGTGTATTGAGAATTTAGTTGTTTTTGAATTTAGTTTTGTAAGACTAGAGGAAAGGCATCTGGTCATTACCATCCACCGCAAACTCTTGCAAAGCTACTAGAGGGTTATCTGCGCTAGCCGTCCCTAATTTAGCAATGTAAGACTACAGGGAAGGTAGCTAGTCACCAACACCCACCGCCAACTGTTGGGCTACTCTTTAACAACGAATAGTGGGATTGGCTGTCACATTATAATGCCCCCACGGCTGAAAGGGCGAGCATATTTGACAGGGATTCGAACCCACGACTCTCGGATTACGAGTCGAACGCCTTAACCCACCTGGCCAAGCAGAGCCTTTTTAATACAAGTGAATGTTAATATTTTAAAGTTCTTTATTTTTACAAGAGCCCGGCATGGCCAGGTAGGTTAAGGCGTGCGACTCCTAATCAGAGGGTCGCGGGTTCGCATCCATGCCGCGCCAAACATGCTCACCCTTTTAGCCGTGGGGATGTTATAATGTTACAGTCAATCCCACTATTCGTTGTTAAAGAGTAGCCCAACAGTTGGCGGCGGGCGGAGGTGACTAGCTGTCTTCCCTCTAGTCTTACACTGCTAAATTAGGGACGGCTAGCGCAGATAACCCTCGAGTAGCTTTGCGCGAAATTCAAAACAAACAAACAAATATTTTTACAAATCTAAATATATGGAAGTTTTGATTTTTTTAGATTCCTTGTTTTTTTCTGTTTATATAATTTCTTCAAACGCATTGTTTTAAGTTTGTTTTGATAAAATCAGATAATATGTCGTCTCCTCCAAAAAACGTTTTTGTTGTGTTTTTAGAGTCAGATGCCTCTTTTGGTAAATGTGGTAAAATGAGAGATTACCTTAATAGTTTTTTTTTTCGTTATCTTTTACTAATTTTAGCTAAAGACGTTACCATTACAAGACTACCGAAGAAGGTTTCAGAGCACTGATTCTAATAAGATGCTGAAAGTGTAGACGTGACCTTTCTGTATCAGTTTCTCCGCAATCAGTGACCTACTTTACAACGGTGCTTTGCATTAGATGTACAAGGTCCTTGTTGTTTGTGGGATATTGACCCCGAATTGGTCTCACCACCTGGTAAGTAAAATTGCAGTCCGCCATCCATGACTTTCATACAAAGCACGTTTCACCTACAAACCTACATAGTAAAAGCCCAAGGCACTATGAAAATACGACCAAGATTTAAGATACATAATATTCTAATATTTTAAGCGTCAAATAAATGATTATTATGCAATTATTGTGCCTATTATTTTAATGTAAGTATTTTATGTTATAGTATTACAGCTAAAATGTTGTTATAACAATATTATTATTTTCACGCACGAAACTCCCTTAAAACATAGTAACTTCATTTAGATTGTGAAAATATCAATGTACCTTATAAATATATGCTAGTTATAACAAAAGCAACATTAACTAACAAAATATATGTGTATATGCGTATGTAAAACCAGAAAGCTAGATTTTTAAAATTCAAAGGCATTTCTAAAATAATGTGTTAGCATTTCTGCACACTCACGTACGCATCTGCTTCTGTAGGCCCCCGCCAGTATAGCGGTAAGTCTACGGATTTACAATGCTAAAATCAAGGTTCGATTCCCCTCGGTGGGCTCAGAAGTTAACCTGATGTGGCTTTGCTATAAGAAAACACACACACACACACACAACTCTTGCTTCTGTAACATGTTTCATTCTCCTCTAAAGTGGCCCGGCATGGCCAAGCGTGTTGAGGCGTGCGACTCGTAGTCTGAGGGTCGCGGGTTCGCATCCCGGTCGCGCCAAACATGCTCGCCCTTTCAGCCGTGGGAGCGTTATAATGTGACGGTCAATCCCACTTTTCGTTGGTAAAAGAGTAGCCCAAGAGTTGGCGGTGGGTGGTGATGACTAGCTGCCTTCCATCTAGTCTTACACTGCTAAATTAGGGACGGCTAGCACAGATAGCCCTCGAGTAGCTTTGTGCGAAATTCGAAAACAAACAAACAAACAAATCTCCTCTAAAATTATATTTAGTCTCCATTTGGAACAGTGATAAGTTTAAACTCATTACGCTAAAATCAAGGGTTCAGTTCCTAAAGATAGATATAGCAAGTAGCCCAATGTGATTTGCTCAAAGATAGAGGTAGAAAATATGAGACACAAAAACCAATCATATTGCCCTGTATCGAAAACTTTACAACAGATTAAACAAACGGTGCCGTACTTTGTTAAGACGTTTGAACAGCGTGATTTTGTTTTTTGTTGTTCTGACAGAATTTACACACAGTTATCTATTGAAAAGAGATATTTATATTTAAATAAGTGTTTTCTTTCGATTGTATTCACTATATTTGGTGACCTAGACGTGATAAACAGCGCGTAATCAGGTTCGTTTCTTCCATCGGCTCTATGTGGGTCAGTACTATTTCTTTTTAAGCAGTATGTGTTTTATCGCCTGTATCTAAATGGAATATTTCGTTAGTGTAGAACACGGTAATAAATCAGGAACTGGTTTTGGTGTTTTCAAGCTTAAGACGGTCAATCAGAAGTAGGACACGCTACCTTCGTCACTATTTTGAAACTTTGCAGCGGTCACTAAAGTATCTCCACACATTCCTGCTCGCTTAGTCAGGTACAAAAAAATACCTTATAAATGTCCACTATCAGGTCGCTATTTGTTATAAGATTAGCTTGTTGTTTTCTATTTGAAAAATTATCCGTATCCACAATAATAATATATTTCCTAAAATACAGGTGATACGTCTCTCTCGACTGGAACATTAAACTGTATCTCCTAGTTACCAAATAATTTTACTACCATATTTTAGAGGATCCTCCCGTGTGTCAGCGTTAGGTTTATAAACTTACAATGCTAAAATTCATGGCTGTGTTTTCATGGTACACAAATAACTTATTGCGTAGCTTTGCGCTAAATAATAACATTCAGTCATCGAGACAGTAATATAGAATGTCAGTTAAGGCTGATGCACTATACGGTCAGTCTGAATGACTGTCAGCACTTATTTTTGATATTCAGTTAAACCTGTTTACTAAGATAAATAAGGATGAGACGTTAAAAGCCAATAAAATGTATCTTTCAGTTTATTGAGGAGAAAAAACGTTTACTCAACGAGCTTTTCCTTATATATGGAATAACTTCTTTGTTTGTTTATTATGTAATTCTGTAAAAATCTGGTTAAATGAAATACGTTACACAGTAAACGAGAAACTTTCTATAAAATTATTTTATTAAAATAACAAAAGCGACACTTTTTTTTTCAGCTTAAGAAGAATTATTGACATTGAATAAGCAAAAATATGCAAAACACTTGTGTGTGTATATATGATTTTATTTATACCGTAATTTGTTTTGTATTTTTAAACTTTAACCTTAGGTAAACACATGCCCCTCCAGTTGCTCAGTGGCGTGTCTGCTGACTTAAAACTCTAAAATCCGACTTTCGATACCCGTGGTGGGCAGATCACAGATAGCCCATGTGTAACTTTGTGCTTAATTAAAAACAACAACAAAAATAGGTAAATACAATAAAAATTAATCTCATTTAAGTCGAAGGCGGGAAAGGGGTGAACATTCAGAAAGTGTTCTTATTAAAGACTCTTACAAATGCGTGAAAAAATCGTCAGTTTTTTGTAATGGATTGATAAGTTTGTTGTTAAGCGTAAAGCTGCATCATGGATTACCTGTGCTCTGCCTATTGTGAGTTTCGAAACCCAATTTTTAGTGTTTATAAGCCCAGACCTTCCGCTGAGCTACAATGGAGCATTTTGCAAGATAAATATTGATATATTCGACTGAGTTAACCACTCATAGATATCAAAGTAAAGTGAGAAAGCTAGTGTTAAACTATCTGATGCTTCAAAATAAGTATTATACAAATTAAAGTTTCTAGCAAATTCTTCTAAAGCCTTGCGCTGTTGTGTTATAAAATTTTTGCTGTTTTTTCTAACCGATTACAAAGTGATAAGGAACAGTTCCATTTCCGGTAATATAAATACGCTAACATTTTTTTTAAAATTTCGCGCAGAGCGCTAGCCGTTCGTAATTTAACAGTGTAAGACTAGAGGGAAGTCAGCTAGTCATCATCACCAACTCTTGGGCTACTCTTTTACCAACAAATAATGGGATTGACGGTTACATTATAACGCCCCCACGGCTGAAAGGGCGAGCATATTTGGTGCGACGGAGATTCGAGCTCGCGACCCCCGGATTACGAATCGAAAACCTTCACCCACCTGGCCATACCGGGCCTAATTCACTAACAAACACTGCACTCAGAATATTGCTCTAATACGTCTGTCACTTATTACCACAACTTACACTGTGTTTAGGCCTTTTTTTTTTAATTATTTATTATACACTTTATACTGGTACCAAAAAATATAAAAACGTAAATTACATGAAACTTTTGTGATAAGAACTCAGTTTTTTCATTCACTTTCTAACATGTTGTTAACCTGATATCAACACCTTACTTAGTCGTAATATGCAATTTCAGAACAACGATGACGACATCGCTCTATCGAAACCAGTGGTTCCCACCTTCACCTTTATTCTTAAATAAATAATTACTGTGAGGGGTGCGAGAACATATTAAAATTTTTAGGGGTGCGGTGCATCAAAAAGGTTGGGAACCACTGATCTATAAATAACATTTTGTTTATTAATTAAGAGAGATTAACTAAAATTATTTATTTGATGACGATGTCACCGCGTTATATAGATCCTTCACCGATAGAGCGTATCAAGTCGTAGTTTAGTAACTGAATCTTTGTTATCTCAACTTTGTATATATTTATAAAATAACGTAATAAACCTATAACCAAGACATTTGAAATTAAAAATAAACAAACAAGACTTTACGATTTAAGGAAGCGAGCAGTAATCCACAGAAATCGGTGTTTTTAATACTTCCGTGCTGTATAGCTTTGATCGTGTTCAGATACCAGGTTCTTGTCCTCAATAGTTTCTCGGTCAATACCTCTTAAGATTTTAAATGGATATTATGTACGCATGTCCCCCTTCGTTTATTTATATTTCTTTTTACCTGAGTACACTACTAAGAGAAAGCAACACGCGTTTATAACTATTATTATGTGCCAATGAAATTACAAGGTTTAGATTGCTTACTAAACCTAAAACACATTCCCACCACTAAAACGAAATAATATGTTTGTTCCTGAATTTCGCGCAAAGCTACAGAAGGGCTATCTGCGTTAGCCGTCCCTAATTTAGCAGTATAAGAGTAGAAGGAAAGCAGCTAGTCATTACCACCCACCAACAACGTTTGGGCTACTTTTTTACCAACGAAAAGTGGGGTTGACCGTCACTTTATAACGCCCCCACGGCTGAAATGGCGAGCATGTTTGGTGTGACGGGGATTTGAACCCGCGACCGTCAGATTAGGAGTCGAGCGCCTTAACCACCTGACCATGACGGGGCGAAAAAAAAAAATCATTGGTTTACCATTATATAATTAATTAATAATTCCTTCTTTACACAAGAGCAAAAAAGGAAAACTTACTATAAATTTGTAGCTTTAGTAAATCTTGGAACTAATACTAATATCTAACAGAATTACGATATTGTGTTTCGTTACACATGTGAAAGCTAGTGTTTGGTGTTTAAACTATTTGTCGTTCAAATAATTCTTTTTGTTTGTTTGTTTTTAATTTCGCCCAAAGCTACTCGAGAGCTATCTGTGCTAATCGTCCCTAATTTTGCAGTGTAAGACTAGAGAGAAGGCAGTTAGTCATCACCACCCACCGCCAACTCTTGGGCTACTATTTTTACCAACGAATAGTGGGATTCACCTTATATATAACGCCTCCATGGCTGAAAGGGCGAGCATGTTTGGTGCAACCGGGATTCTAACCCTCGACCGTCAGATTACGAGTCGAACGCCCGTTCAAATGAAATGTTTTAATCTTGATGTTTGATCTTTAAGCATCAGGTAACCTCTCCATGCTTAAACCAACGTTTCTTTTTCCAAATGTCTATTTTTATTATTAATACTTTAAAGTTCACTTCGTTCTTTGATTGAAATAATGTCCACCTACTTATAATTGTTTTGTTCAAAATCTAATTCGACCAAACTACCACACGAATGCAGCAACAATATGATATATTTAAGTTTAGAAAGAACTCTAAGTTTAAATATATCATATTTTTGCTATATTCATGATAGCTGACGTCACATATTTTTTTAACATTTTCGACGTTTTCTCTCGCCCTCTTTCATACTGCAACATTACTTTGAATTTATAGCGCTATCTGTTGCGAAGCTTTTAAACCAATATTGCGAGTAACCAAATACTGCTTACTACTATGTGTATTTAACATAATGTTATAGTTTATTTGTTTGTAATAAGCGCAAATATGCATGGTCTATCTTTGGAGTTACCACAGGATAGATCGGACCTCGAATTGTAGCGTAATAATCCCTAAAGTTGCCATTGAGCCACAAAAAATAGGCAAGTGATGACAAAAAATTAGATCTGTAACTTGTAGGAAGTATACCACAAATTTTATGATACAAAATTTAAAGCAATGTTTTTCTGTTACAGAATTTGTATTATTCTGCCTATATGTTATATTGCACTTACGTATAAGCATGTATTATATTAATAAATTAATGGAAGCGATATATATTGATTACTTTACTATTACTACGCATCTATAACACAGACACCTTTAATATTCCACTTTAAAAGTAATGGAAGAATAAATATCTTACTTACTGCAATACGACAACATTCATATTAAACGTGTATAATTAAAACTCATTCAAAATCCAAAATTCTTAGTGTTATTGTTTTTGTCACGCTAAAAAAAAAAAATTTGATTGAATAAAGACAAGAGATGGATTATGACGTTACTGTGCAACATTTTATTTTCTTTTTCAATTCCGTGCATACAACATGCAAGAGATACCCATTCAGAACAAAATATACTAGTAAGAGCAGTTCAAATAATGCTTTCAGTTAAAAATATTGAAAAATAAACAACTCTATGGTAAAATGTTATGAAAAACAAACCGAAATAATGATTATTTTCAAACCAGCTTCTTACCAAGTTCAGAATATCAATTTTAACTTAGGATAAATCTTAAATTATAACATTAACAGAAATAACAAGTTACAGATCAAAATACTTTGTTTCTTTTTGCTGACCTCGAAAAATATATTTCAAAAATAAATATTTAAGATGATTAAAAATCAATTTATTAAAGAAGCAAAGAGATTGTTATCTCTTAACGACAGTTAAGACAAAAATGTTTGGAGTGATTGTGATTACACTTTGATTAGAATAGAACACGCATAATAAGAGGGGCAAATGCAGCTTGGTACAACATTGTACACTCGGCAATGCTAAACTGTCATTTTGTCTGTTTTAATGTACAATGTAAATCAAAAAAGGAAATTATTCAACAGCATTACGGTATAAAAAAACTGTCTTATTAGTTTACTTTAAACTTTTCATGAAGCAGTTTTTTCTAATTATAAAAAAACCTTGTTTTCTACGATTTTCTAAGCTTAAGAATAAAAAACAAATATTAATTTGTTTTAAGAATAGCAACTCTTCACTTTTTCATAATATATTGTCAACTAAATTATGGCTGACCACAAAAGTACTGATTTTAGTTATAATAAATAATCATATTTAGATGTTATGTTTTTATTTCATTACGTTTTGTATACAGTATTTGAAAAAACAAATGAAAAAACAAAAATGTTACAACTGAGTAGTTGAGATAAACTTTAAGAAGAGTTTTTTATAACAAGTTTTTAAAGGATTAAAACAACAAATAATTAATTAATAATTCCTCATTACAAAAAAAAGAAAGATAACATGCTATAAATTTGCAGCATTAGTAGATCTTCGAACTGATACTATTATTTAACAAATTTACAATATCATATAATTTTATATGTCTTCAAGTATCAATTTGACCATACGTGAAACACCAGAAGACTTTCCTTGATGAGTTTTTAATAACAGACAATTTTTAGCTCATATATCGCAAGTGTGGCAAGTGCAATCAATATGGATCTTCACCTTGTGGAAGAGTTTATTA